>NC_043958.1:4140138-4232658 GCF_902148855.1 Sphaeramia orbicularis
GCGTCAAAAATTAAACGTGCAGTGTCCAGCTGAGTGGACATTTTTGCAACTTCATGAAAAATAGGTTCATAAGAATTTTTTTTTTTTTTTCATTATTAGTTTTTGTATGTATTTTTTGTTTTGGTTTTTTTTTTCAATTTTTAAAATAATTTTTATTTATTTATTTATTTATTTATTTTTAAATTTATTTTTCAGAAGAAAATTTTCAATCGCATTGTTTTTTTTCATGCCTAAAGAGGAAGAAAAACACTCAGGAAAAAAATTTGATTAAGGTTCTCATAATTTGTGCATGAAAGGGTTAAAAAAAATCAATAAATAAATAAAAATGATTTTTTTTAAATGTATCTGAAAAAACTTGCATTATGCTGTTTCCAATCATGACAATTTTTAGTGTAAAAAAGATAAATTTGTCAATTTCCTGGGTCTCAGGAGGATATTATCTTTATGAACTGAGTAATAACTAGTATTTGAGTAGGATAACATGTGAGAAAACATCAGATTAGCTGCATTAGAATGTTTTTATTTCATAGTTTTCACACAGTTCATCACTTTCTGATGATGAGTTTTAAATACATGTTTCTTTGCTTCCAATATTAACCCTTTCATGCATGAATTATGAGAACCTTAGTCAAGATTTTTTTTCCTGATTGTTTTTTTTCCTCTTTAGGCATGAAAAAAACAATGCAGTTGAATTTTTTTATGGAGTTCCAAAAATGTCCACTCAGCTGGACACCATGTGTTTAACTTTTGAAGCAAAGAAACATGTATTTACAGATATACAGTGTGAAAACTATGAAATAAAAACATTCTAATGCAGCTAATCTGATGTTTTCTCACATGTTATCCTACTCAAATACTAGTTATTACTCAGTTCATAAAGATAATATCCTCCTGAGACCCAGGAAATTGACAAATTTAGCTTTTTTACACTAAAAATTGTCATGATTGGAAACAGCATAATGCAAGTTTTTTCAGATACATTTTAAAAATCATTTTTATTTATTTATTGATTTTTTTTAACCCTTTCATGCACAAATTATGAGAACCTTAATCAAATTTTTTTCCTGAGTGTTTTTCTTCCTCTTCAGGCATGAAAAAAACAATGCGATTGAAAATTTTCTTCTGAAAAATAAATTTAAAAATAAATAAATAAATCAATAAAAATTATTTTAAAAATTGAAAAAAAAAACCAAAACAAAAAATACATACAAAAAATAATAATGAAAAAAAAAAAAAAAAATTCTTATGAACCTATTTTTCATGAAGTTGCAAAAATGTCCACTCAGCTGGACACTGCACGTTTAAATTTTGACGCACAGAAACATGTATTTACTGATAAATTGTGTAAAAACTATGTGGAGGGCTTGTGATTCTGGGGGATTATGCTCAGGAGAGATCTACATAATGTTACCAATTCATGTCAGAAAAGATATGTAGTGTCTTAAAACTTTAATAAAGATATGTGTGAAAAACATTTTAACACTCTAATACTAGTCATTACTCACTACACGGAGATAATATGCAAAAAAAAAAAAAAAAAAAAAAACTTTCTGTTGTTATTTACAGTCTAATAACAATAACAAGCAATTGATTTACACTCACACATGTTAGATCAGGTTTATCTAGAACAACATGTATGTATGGGGTGTTTGGGATGGTGCATAAGTGTCCACTGTGTGGGCTGACATGGAACTAAAACAACCAAACCTATGAATATACATGAGAACAGCTGGAGAACAACTGTCCACTGGAGTGACCACTGTGCATGAAAGGGTTAAACACATGGTGTCCAGCTGAGTGGACAGTTTTGTAATCCTACGAAAAATAGATTCATGAAAAAAAAATTAAATCACATTGTTTTTTTCATGCCTAAAGAAGAATAAAAACACAAAAGAAAAAAATATTGACAAAGGTTCTCATAATTCATGCATGAAAGGGTTAAGTTAATCACTGCATGTTAACTGTTAATGTAATATACACTATATGGACAAAAGTATGTGGACAATAATGACTAATGTCAGAATATAGTTTTATATTGGAATAAATATCATTCCATTGGTTAGTTTGGTTTAAATTATCTTTGCTTCCAAAATGCATCAGAGATGGTTTTGACTTCATTTCTCTCAACATTTATTTGTTTATTTATTTATTTATTTACTTTCATCCATGACTGATTTTAAATGTGCTTTCTCTAAATTTCTAAAATGTTTTCCATGCTTTGATTGTAAATAATAATTTTCTACCACAACGAACCACCTGCTTTCTTCACATCTCACCTTAAGAAGAAAAATCTCCCATTAAACTTTAAGGAAATATTGTTTATAAACTATATGGACATAAATACTGGGACACATCACGTCTACAGCTGTAAGATGTCCTGTTCATGATGATTTGAGAAATAAAAAACATCAATATTACAGTACAGTTCAATGACTTAAGGCTGATTGTTAACGTAATATATACACTATATGGACAAAAGTATGTGGACAATAATGACTAATGTCATAATATAGTTTTATATTGGAATAAATATCATTGGATTAGTTAGTTTTGGTTTAAATGATCTTTGCTTCCAAAATGCATCAGAGATGGTTTTGACGTAATTTCTCTCAACATTTATTCATTTATTTATTTATTTATTTATTTATTTATTTATTTATTTATTTATATCCATGGCTAAGTTAATCATTGCATGTTTTCGCAATTTTTCACTGTAAATAGTGACTCCACACATAAAAATAATAATGATTTATTGACATTTATACTTCTATTTTAGCTCTTTTGTATATATTCAGTTTATTTTATTTATTATTTTAATCCTATAATGAAGTTGAGTCTGTCTGGGTGTGAATCATCTGCATTTGAAATGTTTGGATATTTTAACTATTGTCAGCTTTAAGATAAGATAAGATAAGATAAGATTTTATTTATCCCACCGTGTGGAAGTGTCACAGTTTAATATTGACGTTATTTCATCGTAAAATGGCTACAGACATATTTAACAGGTGATTCATTAGATACAACATGTGAGTTCAGTTACAGGAGAAAAAAAAAAAAAAAACAGGCCCACAGACATTCCACTAGTGTTGGGTTTTGTGATAATTAACGCCTTTTCCTCTCCTCCAGTGTTTACATTTTGATGGTGTAGTCGTACAATTAGGGCTTTGGAAATACTGTCCGGAGCTTGGACTACTTGGCTGTCAGAAAACACACTGTGGATGTGTGTGTGTGTGTGTGTGCGCGCGAGTGTGTGTGTACGTGTGTGTGTGTGTGTGTTCTGATTCGTCAAGTGGGTCGTACGAGCCAAAGCCAGTCAGTGATGATACCACTGTGGGGAGGACACACACACACACACACACACACACACACAGTATGGATGCATAGTATATATGTGTGTGTGTTTTTGACATACGTTTTAATTTTTGTCATTATTGTTGCAAATTCACCTTAATTTTCCACTGTCTTTATGATTCACTCCATATGGACAAAAGTATGTGGACACCTTGAATTCGGGTGTTTTTTTTTTTTTGTTTTTTTTTCTAACAAAACAATAATGATAAATATAGCAATAATATAGTTTCATATTGGGATAAATATCCTTACATTGGTTAGTTTGCTTTAAATTGTTACATTTGCTTCCAAAATGCCTCAGATGGTTTTGACTTCATTTCTCTCAACATTGATTTATTTATTTATTTATTTTTATCTGTGACTGATTTTAAACGTTCTATCTCTACATTTCTAAAATATTTTTCCTGCTCTGACTGTAAATAATTATTTTGTACCACAACGAACCATCTACTGTCTTCACATCTCCCATTAAACTTTAATAAAATATTGATGTTTATAAACTATGTGGACATAAATATTGGGACACATCATGGCTACAGGTGTCAGATGTCGTGTTCATGATGATTTGAAATAAAAAAAAAAAAAAAACATCAATATTACAGTACAGTTCACAGATTTAAGACTGATTGTTAATGTAATATACACTATATGGACAAAAGTATGTGGACAGGTTTAATTCAGATGTTTCTTTATCATTACATTGGTTAGTTTGGTTTCAATTATATTTGATTCTAAAATGAATCACAGATGGTTTTGACTTCATTTCTCTCAACATCGATTTTTTTTTTTTTTTTTAAATCCATGACTGATTTTAAATGTTCTTTCTCTACACTTCTAAAATATTTTTCCTGCTCTGACTGTAAATAATAATTTTCTACCAAAACGAACCATCTACTGTCTTCACATCTTCCATTAAACTTTAAGGAAATATTGATGTTTATAAACTATGTGGACATAAATATTGGGACACATCATGGCTACAGGTGTCAGATGTCCTGTTCATGATGATTTGAGATAAAGTTCATGGATCAATTTGTTATGAATTTCATGACATTCTACTGATTTTTGGATCATTTTTGTTTTGTTTGGATTGTTGACTGGAATAACCGATCAATAATGGCATCAATAAAATAACCTACATACCTGAGATTGGAAAATTTGCTAATTACAATTATATCATTCCAATTCTGCCTAATGTCACTAATTTGCACCATAGCTATTGTCAGTGTTAAATTCAAATTAACAATCTACACTTAATTTAGCATCTGCGTCACAGCAACAACACAAATATTTATGTATATATATATATATATATATATATATATATATATATATATATATATATATATATATATATATATATATATATATATATATATATATATAATTGTAAATAAATTTAAGCAGTACGGGGTTAAATGCACTGGTGGAATATGCGACAAATATGCAAACAGTATTAAAAATAGAAATGAATCTCAGAAAAATGCGATATGCGATTATTTAGACATAAAAAACCATGAAAGACCAGGAAAGTTTGTCTGCTGTATCAAAAATAAATCACACTGTTATGGTTATTTCATGAAAAGAGGCAAAAATATATTGTTCCGACTCTATGGGCAATAGTGTAAGTAAACGTTAAACAAATATGAGGCATAATTAAGCTAGCGACGACCATGTTAGCAACATTTATTGTACTACATAATGTTAGCAAATATGGCTGGAAAAAAAAGTGCTTTCATTTGATAATAAATCACATTTTATTACTGGTAAAATCCAGTTCAATGCAAATTTATTTATTAAGCAATTTATGAACAACACAGACTGTACGCAAATAAAACACATAAAATCAAAGCAAAATAGTAAAAAACAATGAAATTCAAAGAAGAAATATGTTTTAAGAGAAGATTTAGGGAAAATATGCAACTTAAATTACATTTTATTTCCTAATTCTGGTGCAGATTCGTAAAAAAATAAAAAATAAATAAATTGTGGTATAGATTGGGTAAAAACTGATCAATAATTTCAGTTTTTTTGAGCGTAGAAGGTCGCAAGTGTTGGCAAACAATTATAATCTCCATTAAAATAAACAGATGAATGAACATGTATGGCGAAAACGTGTAATTTATCAACTTTTGTGTAGTTATTTAGAAGCAAAACGGCAAATTGAGGATATGGATTTACTTCTAATATCAATAAAAAGGACTGAAAAACCAACATTTGGCATAAGAAACCATATGAAACCATCAATCAGAAACGTCCGTCAGGATCCAAACAGCCAGTTGTAACATTCACGGTTTATTACGAGAGAACACACTCATTCACACACACACTGTCATGTTTTTTTTTTTTTTTTGATGTAATACCAGACTTGGCAGTGTGTGTTCGTGTGTAGAAATATGCAAAGCGTTCACATCAACAGCACCCCGACTGAAAAAAAGATGTGGAAAAAGATGTGTTTATTATACAGAAATGTGTGATGGGAAAAAAAAAAAAAAAGAAAAAAATCAAGCCTATTTTCGATTAAAAAACATTTTCTGCAGAATTTGGTCGTGACCCGATGACCCTACAAACAGCTGAAATCCACTGATAAACTGAACGTATGTGAAGAAAACAACATTAAAACACTGTTAGTGTAATGAACGCACGCTGATAAGATGGTGTTTATGTCCATTTGACGCATTTCCACTTAAATGCACTATTGATAATATGATGCCCCAAAGCCTCATGGGACATGGAGTCCCATATCACCAGACAACATTCAATTCTGGAATCAATAACTCAGACAAATCGACTCTTAAACACACATTTTAAGATGATAGCATTAAAAAAGAGGATGAAACAAAAGGAAAAACACGGCCTTATGCACGTAAATGGAATGTAAATGTGTAATTTTTATCGTAAATAAATTTTAAAAAGACTCAAAATAGGAATTCTACTCCTCTGACTGCTCTTTTCCAATCATAAAAAGTATAGATTTGTATGTTGAAGGAACTTAAGTGTGAATTATATATTGCATTAGTTAGTTAGCATGTATTACACTACAAAAATATGTCTGTTTTATTTTATTTCAGTATATTTTCAGGAGTAGCAAAGTTGAAAATAAGAAAATAAATGAAATAGTAAAAAGTTGCACAAGATACAGTTGATTTGATCACATTTTTTAACTTACTTTTTGCAGCTTTTGAGACGCTTCGCTGAGCATCTTTGTGTTTTTCATCATAAAAATAACATTTTATGATGTGATGTGACATTTTTTAATGCTTTTCTTTTTTTTGTTCTGTTTAAGTTACAGTATTTAAGGCTGAAAAAAATACATAACAGATGATATAAGTGACGCTGTGATGTCATGGATGTCAAACATTTCTGTATTATTCTGGGAATTTTATTTATGAACTTTTATGAACATTATGTGTTTTATGTTTTCCTGCTTTGTGGTGTTCATATTAATTCAACTCTGGCAAATATACATTACTCTGACTTGTGTTTTCATGTACTTTATGTGTCTTTTGCACTAACTGACTAAAGTGGTACATTCACACAAATATGCTCTTTAATAAACATGGTCATAATAACTTCAATAAAAAATATGAATATACACTTTTGTAGATGATTTGTGTCATAATTAGCATGTGTTACTGAAATTTCTCATTTTTATTTAATGAAATTACAACACACATTATAGTTTAATCCTATTTTTGCAGCTTATTTGCAACGTTTTAGACTCAAATCAGTTTCACAGCAGAAAATACCACAGAAATATTTCAACCACAGCTTAAAGTTTTCTTGTAAAATAATATCATGATATAATATTTGCTGCATATATTGACAGTATTGGTGTTTCGGTGTTAAATGACAGGTAATTTTTGGGGGATTATTGATCTTTTTTAAGTAGTTTCCTCATTGTCATACAAGTATCAAAGCTCAACTTTAGGCGTAATTAATGTTCGTTCCATGTATATGTGAAATATTACATGAAGAATCACTATGAAGTCGTTAAGTGTTATTCCATTCGAACCCACATGCTCCTTCTGCACATGCTCAGTTCTGTCGAGGTCAAAAAAGGGGTGTTTCAGCAAAATATTAAACATATCCAGGACATGATGAAAGTGACGATTTAGATTGGTTATTTAAAATAGATAAATAAAATAAAATAAAATAAAATAAAATAAAATAAAATAAAATAAAATAAAATAAAATAAATAAAATAAAATAAATGCCACACCTTTGGAAACTTTTTTCTGCAAATATTTCATGATAATGTTTCAGATTGTGTTAAATTTCAGCATGTCTAAACTTTTTTTCCCACTACATTCCATTCATTACTGTTCTTATGAGTTAATATAAATATATAAATATAAATATAATAATATAAATATACATCTATATCAGTGCAGTTCATCACAAACTTTCATTATAAACTCAGAAATACTTCATGATAATAGCTGAGACGTAAGAATTTTAGTTTTTTTTCCACTATTTTAGAAAAAGGACAGTTTTAAAGGTAAAAATTGAGGTTAAATGTAATAAATATCCATCTATATCTGTGCAGTTCATCATAAACTCAGAAATACTTCATGATAATACTTGAGATGTGTATTTTTTTCCACTATTGTAGAAAAATAACAGTTTTAAAGGTGAAAATAGAGGTTAAATGTAATAAATATCCATCTATATCTGTGCAGTTCATCATAAACTCTCATCACAAACTCAGACATACTTCATGATAATAGCTGAGATGTGTATTTTTTCTTAACTATGATAAAAAAAAAAAGGACAACGTTTTAAAGGTAAAAATGGAGAATATAACAATAAACCGAGGTTAAATGTAATAAATATCCATCCATATCTGTGCAGTTCATCCTAAATTCAGAAATACTTCATGAAAATACCTGAGATGTGTATTTTTTTCCACTATTTTAGAAAAACAACACAGTTTTAAAGGTAAAAATCGAGGTTAAACGTAATAAATATACATCTATAAAAGTGTAGTTCATAACAAACTCAAATACTTCATGATAATAGTTGAGATGTGTATTTTTTTTTCCACTATTGTAGAAAAATAATAGTTTTAAAGATAAAAATCAAGGTTAAATGTAATAAATATCCATCTATATCTGTGCAGTTCATTATAAACTCAGAAATACTTCATGATAATACTTGAGATGTGTATTTTTTTCACTATTTTAGAAAAACAACACAGTTTTAAAGGTAAAAAATTGAGGCTAAATGTAACAAACATTCATCTGTAACAGTGTAGTTCATCATAAACTCAGAATAACTTCATGATAACAGCTGAGATGTGTAAGAATTTTAATTTTTTTCCACTATTTTAGAAAAACAACACAGTTTTAAAGGTAAAAATCAAGGTTAAATGTAATAAATATCCATCTATATCTGTGCAGTTCATCATAAACTCAGAAATACTTCATGATAACAGCTGAGATATGTAAGAATTGAATTTTTTTTTCACTATTTTAGAAAAATAACAGTTTTAAAGGTAAAAATCAAGGTTAAATGTAATAAATATCCATCTATACCTGTGCAGTTCACCCTAAACTCAGAAATACTTCATGATAATACTTGAGATGAGTATTTTTTTCCACTATTGTAGAAAAACACAGTTTTAAAAGTAAAAAATTGAGGCTAAATGTAACAAACATTCATCTGTAACAGTGTAGTTCATCATAAACTCAGAAATACTTCATGATAACAGCTGAGATGTTTAAGAATTGCATTTTTTAAAAACTATTTTAGAAAAACAACACAGTTTTAAAGGTAAAAATCGAGCTTAAATCTAATAAATATCCATCTATATGAGTGCAGTTCATCATAAACTCAGAAATACTTCATGAAAATATTTGAGATATGTATTTTTTTCCACTATTGTAGAAAAATAAGAGTTTTAAACTATTGTACTATTACTATTGTAGAAATTACTGTAGAATTACTATTGTAGAAAAATAAGAGTTTTAAAGATAAAAATAGAGGTTAAATGTAATAAATATCTGTCTATATCTGTGCAGTTCATCCTAAACTCAGAAATACTTCATGATAATACTTGAGATGTGTATTATTTTTCACTATTTTAGAAAAACAACACAGTTTTAAAGGTAAAACTCGAGGTTAAATGTAATAAATATCCATCTCTATCAGTGCAGTCCATCTTAAACTCTCCATTCAAATGACATGTGTGGGTTCAGGTGCCGCCTTAAACCCCCCAAACCCCACCAGGTCGAAGTAAACGTGGTGGTGTTTTTTTTTTCCTGGTTCCACGCCAGCGGAGGAGCCTGTAATTGAATGAGTAAAACGTCCCGGATGAGCGTGGGTTTTGGGCTTAAAGAGGCGAGTGTGAGCGTCGGCTTTTAAACTGTAGGGTGCAGCAGTCGTCTTTGAAACGACACCACACCACGGGCTGGAAGCAGAGCGAGGAGGAGGAAGAGGAGGAGGAAGAGGAGGAGGAGCAGAGCCAGGCCTCCGCACAACAATCAGTACAGAGCCTTAACGAAGAGGAGGAGGAGGAGGATGTGTAATTACAGACTACATACCAACACCCCGGTGTCATTTACATTACTTGATGTCATGGAAAAATATTAGATGAAGATTGTTTTTTTTTTTATCTGGAACGCGATGTGGAGTGAAGCATGATGGGACTTTACACACACATATATATGACAGGCCACTTGACCACTTAAGTTGCAGTGATTATGTCATTAACTGACACCAACCTTCAGCCAATTCGCCGCGTCACAGTCCGTATCAGCCAATCAGAGGCCGGCGTCGACGCTCCGCAGCCGACGCATGAACGGCTGTTTTAATTTACTGTCATGTCTTCAATTGCATTTTTTTTTTTTTTTTGCGTCCTGTTTTGTCTGTCTGTGTCATCTCGGCATATTTTCCTCTGCTTTTTTTTTTTTTTTTTTTTTAATCTGTATGGTTTCGCCTCAGACGTTCGCATCGATTCAGCTGTAAATTCTTCAACTTTTTTCCTTTTTTTTTAAACTCAAAACACAGAGATGACATCTAAGCTGCATATTGTGAATAAAACACTGAAATTATCAACTGATGGTGGAGAAAGTCTGGTCAGTTCTAGTGAAAAGTCCAACATTTATCATTAATGTGACACAGTTTTGACCGTTTTTTTCCATCTTACGCATAAATATGAGTCAAAATCCTGCCAAAAGACACATAAAATGTCTTTTATTATAAATGTAATACATGAATAAAATGTATGAAATGCTCTTAATAACACGCAACATGTAAATTAAGAACATCTGATGGTGAAAACTAATCCAAATGTCAGGTTAAAGTACTGGATTTATATAGAAAATCACTTATTTATGAAGCTAAATATATGAATTAAATGAACTTAAATGGATTTATAAAAACTGAAGTGAATTCATTTACAATTGTATCAGTTAAAAACAGTGAATTGACTTGAATTAACGGCTGTTTTAATTTACTGTCATGTCTTCAATTGCATTTTTTCTTTTTTTTTTTTGCATCCTGTTTTGTCTGTCTGCGTCATCTCGGCATATTTTCCTCTGCTTTTTTTTTTTTTTTTTTTTTTTAAATCTGTATGGTTTCGCCTCAGACGTTCGCATCGATTCAGCTGTAAATTCTTCAACTTTTTCCCTTTTTTTTTTAAACTCAAAACAGAGACGACATCTAAGCTGCATATTGTGAATAAAACACTGAAATTATCAACTGATGATGGACAAAGTCTGGTCAGTTCTAGTGAAAAGTCCAACATTTATCATTAATGTGACACAGTTTTGACTGTTTTTTTCCATCTTACGCATAAATATGAGTCAAAAACCTGAAAAAAGACACATAAAATGTCTTTTATTATAAATGTAATACATGAATAAAGCGTAAGAAATGTTCTTAATGACACGTAACATGTAAATGAAGAACATCTGATGGTGAAAACTAATCCAAATGTCAGGTTAAAGTACTGGATTTATATAGAAAATCACTTATTTATGAAGCTAAATATATGAATTAAATGAACTTAAATGGATTTATAAAAACTGAAGTGAATTCATTTACAATTGTATCAGTTAAAAACAGTGAATTGACTTGAATTAACGGCTGTTTTAATTTACTGTCATGTCTTCAATTGCATTTTTTGTTTTTTTTTAATCTGTATGGTTTCGCCTCAGACGTTCGCATCGATTCAGCTGTAAATTCTTCAACTTTTTCCCTTTTTTTTTTTAACTCAAAACAGAGACGACATCTAAGCTGCATATTGTGAATAAAACACTGAAATTATCAACTGATGATGGACAAAGTCTGGTCAGTTCTAGTGAAAAGTCCAACATTTATCGTTAATGTGAAACAGTTTTGACCGTTTTTTTCCATCTTACGCATAAATGAGTCAAAAACCTGACAAAAGACACATAAAATGTCTTTTATTACAAATATAATACATGAATAAAGCGTAAGAAATGTTCTTAATGACACGTAACATGTAAATGAAGAACATTTGATGGTGAAAACTAATCAGGCTCTACTAATACAACACAACATATTAAGATAATTATGATGAAAATATGCAAATTACAGTCATTTTATGTTCATTTTAGTCACTTTATGGTCTTTTTTTTCTGGAAACAGGTGAGACTATACTGAAATAAGTTGGTGCTTTAACTGTGTCTTAATCGTATTTGTATGAAAAGTGACAGATTTTGACCATTTTTTTTTCCATCTTATGCCCAAAAGTGAGTGAAAATCCTGCCAGAAGACACATAAAATGTCCTTTATTATAAATGTAATAGAGGAATAAAGCCTAAGAAATGTTCTTAATAACACGTAACACGTAAATTAAGAACATTTGATAGTGAAAACCAGTCAAAATGTCAGGTAAAAGTACTGGATTTACTGGAACTGACTTGAATTCTAGTCCAAGTTCCTTCAGGTTCTACTGATACTATATGCAGAATTAGAGACGACACAACGTATTAAGATAATTATGAAGAAAATATGCAAATTACAGTCAGTTTATGGTCTTTTTTTCTGGAACCAGGTGAGAGTAAATTGAAATAAGTTGTTGCTCTAACTGTGTCTTAATCGTATTTCTATGAAAAGTGACAGATTTTGACCATTTTTTCCATCCTAACCCAAAAGTGAGTAAAAAACCTGCCAGAAGACACACAAAATGTACTTCATTACAAATATAATAGAGGAATAAAGTGTAAGAAATGTTCTTAATAACACGTAACGTGTAAATTAAGAACATTTGATCATGAAAACCAGTCAAAATGTCAAATAAAAGTACTGGATTTACTGGAACTGACTTGAATTCTAGTCCAAGTTCCTTCAGGTTCTACTGATACTATATGCAGAATTAGAGACGACACAACGTATTAAGATAATTTCGGAGAATATATGCAAATTACAGTCAGTTCATGGTGTTTTTTTCTGGAAACAGGTGAGAGTAAATTGAAATAAATTGGCGCTTTAACTGTTTCTTCATCGTATTTCTATGAAAAGTGACACATTTTTGATCTTTTTTTTCCATCTTATGCACAAAAGTGAATCGAAAACCTGCCAAAACACAAATAAAATGTTTGTTTCTCAAATGTAATAAAGAATTAAACTGCATTTAAACCAATGACAGGGAGAAAAATGCTCTTACTAACATGTAAATTAAGGACATTTGCTTATAAAAACAATCAAAATGTCAGGTTGGTTGGTATTTTCATTCATATATTCAGCTTTATAAATAAATGAATTAATAAAGTCGTAGTAAATTCTTTAAGAATTGTTTCAGTTCTAGACAAAAAAAAGTGAATTGACTTGAATTATAGTCAAAGGTCCTATAGGCTCTACTAATACAACACAATATATTAAGATAACTATGATGAAAATATGCAAATTACAGTCATTTTATGTTCATTTTAGTCACTTTATGGTCTTTTTTTTCTGGAAACAGGTGAGACTATACTGAAATAAGTTGTTGCTCTAACTGTGTCTTAATCGTATTAATATGAAAAGTGACACATTTTTGACCCTTTTTTCCATCTTATGCCCAAAAGTGAGTGAAAATACTGCCAAAAGACACATAAAATGTACTTTATTATAAATGTAATAGAGGAATAAAGCCTAAGAAATGTTCTTAATAACATGTAACATGTAAATTAAGAACATGTGATCGTGAAAACCAGTCAAAATGTCAGGTAAAAGTACTGGATTTACTGGAACTGACTTGAATTCTAGTCCAAGTTCCTTCAGGTTCTACTGATACTATATGCAGAATTAGAGACGACACAACATATTAAGATAATTATGAAGAAAATATGCAAATTATAGTCAGTTTACGGTGTTTTTTTCTGGAACCAGGTGAGAGTAAATTGAAATAAATTGGCGCTTCAACTGCTTCTTCATCGTATTTATATGAAAAGTGACACATTTTTGATCTTTTTTTCCATCTTATGCACAAAAGTGAGTCGAAAACCTGCCAGAAGACACATAAAATGTACTCTATTACAAATGTAATAGAGGAGTAAAGTGTAAGAAATGTTCTTAATAACACGTAACATGTAAATTAAGAACACGTGATAGTTAAAACCAGTCAAAATGTCACAACACATTAAGATAATTATGGAGAAAATATGCAAATTACAGTCAGTTTATGGTGTGTTTCTCTGGAACCAGGTGAGAGTAAATTGAAATAAGTTGGCGCTTTAACTGTTGCTTTGTTTTCCTAATCGTATTCCACGGCTGTTTGAGTATTTCAGGAGGATTTCATGGCTGCTTACAATTACAGGCAGGTACTGGCTTAATCTGGGCTCATTCATTCACAAAGCGGCGCCGTCGTCGAGCTCAGAAAGCGTTTTGGCCTGTTTGCTATGGAGGAGCCGTGCAGCCTGTTTACTGCCCCGTCTGCGAAAACGCACCAGAATCGGCCCGAATTAGCAAACTCAGAAATACTTCATGATAATACTTGAGATGTGTATTTTTTTCACTACTGTAAAAAACAGGACAGCATTTAAAGGTAAAAATGGAGAATATAATAAACTGAGGTTAAATGTAATAAATATCCATCTATAACAATGTAGTTTATCACAAACTCAGAAATACTTCATGATAATAGTTGAGATGTGTATTTTTTTTTTTTTTAACTGATAAAAAAAGGACGTTTTAAAGGTAAAAATGGAGAATATAACAATAAACTGAGGTTAAATGTAATAAATATCCATCTATATCTGTGCAGTTCATCCTAAACTCAGAAATACTTCATGATAATACTTGAGATGTGTATTTTTTTCCACTATTGTAGAAAAATAACAGTTTTAAAGGTAAAAATCGAGGTTAAATGTAATAAATATCCATCTATATCAGCACAGTTCATCCTAAACTCAGAAATACTTCATGATAATACTTGAGATGAGTATTTTTTTTCCACTATTGTAGAAAAATAATAGTTTTAAAGATAAAAATTGAGGTTAAATGTAATAAATATCCATCTATACCTGTGCAGTTCATTATAAACTCAGAAATACTACATGATAATAGTTGAGATGTGTATTTTTTTCACTATTTTAGAAAAACAACACAGTTTTAAAGGTAAAAAATTGAGGCTAAATGTAACAAATATCCATCTATAACAATGTAGTTTATCACAAACTCAGAAATACTTCATGAAAATAGCTGAGATGTGTAAGAATTTTAGTTTTTTTTCCCACTATTTTAGAAAAAGGACACAGTTTTAAAGGTAAAAATCAAGGTTAAATGTAATAAATATCCATCTATACCTGGGTAGTTCATCCTAAACTTTCATCATAAACTCAGAAATACTTCATGATAAGAGTTGAGATGTGTATTTTTTTTTTAACTATTATTAAAAAAAAGGACAACGTTTTAAAGGTAAAAATGGAGAATATAGCAAACTGAAGTTAAATGCTATAAATATCCCTCTATATCTGTGTAGTTCATCACAAACTCAGAAATACTTCATGATAATACTTGAGATGTGTATTTTTTTCACTACTGTAAAAAAACAGGACAGCATTTTAAAGGTAAAAAGGGAGAATATAATAAACTGAGGTTAAATGAAACAAATATCCATCTATAACAGTGTAGTTTATCATAAACTCTCACCAAAACCTCAGAAATACTTCCTGATAATGGCTGAGATGTGTAAGAATTTTAGTTTTTTGTTTTTTTTCCCACTATTTTAGAAAAATGACACAGTTTTAAAGGTAAAAATCAAGGTTAAATGTAATAAATATCTATCTATATCTGTGTAGTTCATCCTAAACTCTCATGATAAACTCAGAAATACTTCATGATAATAGTTGAGATGCGTATTTTTTTTAAACTATGATAAAAAAAAGGACGTTTTAAAGGTAAAAATGGAGAATATAACAATAAACTGAGGTTAAATGTGATAAATATCCATTTATACCTGTGCAGTTCATCCAAAACTCAGAAATACTTCATGAACATACATGAGATGTGTATTTTTCTCCATTATTTTAGAAAAATAACACAGTTTTAAAGGTAAAAATAGAGGTTAAATGTAATAAATATCCATCTATATCTGTGTAGTTCATCATAAACTCTCATCATAAACTCAGAAATACTTCATGATAATAGTTGAGATGTGTATTTTTTTTTTTTTTAACTGATAAAAAAAGGACGTTTTAAAGGTAAAAATGGAGAATATAACAATAAACTGAGGTTAAATGTAATAAATATCCATCTATACCTGTGCAGTTCATCCTAAACTCAGAAATACTTCATGATAATACTTGAGATGTGTATTTTTTTCCACTATTGTAGAAAAATAACAGTTTTAAAGGTAAAAATCGAGGTTAAATGTAATAAATATCCATCTATATCAGTGCAGTTCATCCTAAACTCAGAAATACTTCATGATAATACTTGAGATGAGTATTTTTTTCACTATTTCAGAAAAACAACACAGTTTTAAAGGTAAAAAATTGAGGCTAAATGTAACAAATATCCATCTATAACAATGTAGTTTATCACAAACTCAGAAATACTTCATGAAAATAGCTGAGATGTGTAAGAATTTTAGTTTTTTTTCCCACTATTTTAGAAAAAGGACACAGTTTTAAAGGTAAAAATCAAGGTTAAATGTAATAAATATCCATCTATACCTGGGTAGTTCATCCTAAACTTTCATCATAAACTCAGAAATACTTCATGATAAGAGTTGAGATGTGTATTTTTTTTTTTAACTATTATTAAAAAAAAGGACAACGTTTTAAAGGTAAAAATGGAGAATATAGCAAACTGAAGTTAAATGCTATAAATATCCCTCTATATCTGTGTAGTTCATCACAAACTCAGAAATACTTCATGATAATACTTGAGATGTGTATTTTTTTCACTACTGTAAAAAAACAGGACAGCATTTTAAAGGTAAAAAGGGAGAATATAATAAACTGAGGTTAAATGTAACAAATATCCATCTATAACAGTGTAGTTTATCATAAACTCTCACCAAAACCTCAGAAATACTTCCTGATAATAGCTGAGATGTGTAAGAATTTTAGTTTTTTGTTTTTTTTTCCCACTATTTTAGAAAAATGACACAGTTTTAAAGGTAAAAATCAAGGTTAAATGTAATAAATATCTATCTATATCTGTGTAGTTCATCCTAAACTCTCATGATAAACTCAGAAATACTTCATGATAATAGTTGAGATGCGTATTTTTTTTAAACTATGATGAAAAAAGGACAACGTTTTAAAGGTAAAAATGGAGAATATAACAATAAACTGAGGTTAAATGTGATAAATATCCATTTATACCTGTGCAGTTCATCCAAAACTCAGAAATACTTCATGAACATACTTGAGATGTGTATTTTTCTCCATTATTTTAGAAAAATAACACAGTTTTAAAGGTAAAAATAGAGGTTAAATGTAATAAATATCCATCTATATCTGTGTAGTTCATCATAAACTCTCATCATAAACTCAGAAATACTTCATGATAATAGTTGAGATGTGTATTTTTTTTTTTTTTAACTGATAAAAAAAGGACGTTTTAAAGGTAAAAATGGAGAATATAACAATAAACTGAGGTTAAATGTAATAAATATCCATCTATACCTGTGCAGTTCATCCTAAACTCAGAAATACTTCATGATAATACTTGAGATGTGTATTTTTTTCCACTATTGTAGAAAAATAACAGTTTTAAAGGTAAAAATCGAGGTTAAATGTAATAAATATCCATCTATATCAGCACAGTTCATCCTAAACTCAGAAATACTTCATGATAATACTTGAGATGAGTATTTTTTTCCACTATTGTAGAAAAATAATAGTTTTAAAGATAAAAATTGAGGTTAATTGTAATAAATATCCATCTATACCTGTGCAGTTCATTATAAACTCAGAAATACTACATGATAATAGTTGAGATGTGTATTTTTTTCACTATTTTAGAAAAACAACACAGTTTTAAAGGTAAAAAATTGAGGCTAAATGTAACAAATATCCATCTATAACAGTATAGTTCATCATAAACTCAGAATAACTTCATGATAACAGCTGAAATGTGTAAGAATTTTAATTTTTTTCCACTATTTTATAAAAACAACACAGTTTTAAAGGTAAAAATCAAGGTTAAATGTAATAAATATCCATCTATATCTGTGCAGTTCATCCTAAACTCAGAAATACTTCATGATAATACTTGAGATGTGTATTTTTTTCCACTATTGTAGAAAAATGACAGTTTTAAAGGTAAAAGCTCAGAAAGCGTTTTGGCCTGTTTGCTATGGAGGAGCCGTGCAGCCTGTTTACTGCCCCGTCTGCGAAAACGCACCAGAATTGGCCCGAATTGGCAAAAAAAAAAAAAAAAAAAACAAAGTTCAAGCGGGCTTCTGGGTATTGATCTGGTATCAGATGGAAGGAGCGAAGCTGGAGGATCAGAAACAGGAGTGTGATGTGATCCTGGATGTTTCAGACTCAGGCTCAGATGTCTGAAGCATTAACATACCGCTGTGTGTTTGGACTCATTCAGCTGACACACACCAACAAATATGAGCAAGCAGGTGCACACACACAGTCCAACAACCACCAACACACACCCCATGTACTGGCATGAACCTCCAGTGTCCACAGGAGTATGGTACGTACTTCACGTTATAAAAGGTCGAATTATTTTTCACGATTTGGATTCTAAGTGTTTGCCTGATCAGTGCACCTCCTTCTCTTTGCTTCACTCTGATGCAGTCACATGGTCGCCACAGATTACAGGGTGGGGAAGCAAAATGTACAATATTTTGAGGCAGGGATTGAAAGACAGTGTATGACCAATTAGTTTATTGAAAGTCATGAGAATTTATTTGCCACAAGAAAATTGACATAATAGAAAATGTTTTTATTCTATGTGTCCTCCTTCTTTCTCAATAACTGCCTTCACACGCTTCCTGAAACTTGCGCAAGTGTTCCTCAAATATTCGGGTGACAACTTCTCCCATTCTTCTTTAATAGTATCTTTAAGAAAGTGGACATTGCTGTGTGATGTTCTATTGGTAGCATGTTCTAAAACGCCCCAAACAGCAGAATCCAGAGGGTTTAGATCTGGGCTAGAAGGCGGCCATAAACATGATTCCCAAAAATTGCTAAAGTTGGATTTGTTGCTGTTGTCAACAAGTGTTTTGGTGTTGTTGTGTAAGATTTTAACTTCAAATCATATTTTACTGCATTTCTAACGCTCTTGTTGTCTACCTCAAGTTCAGTTGCCATTTTTCTCATGGATTTGGTTGGATCCTTTAGGATTTGGGATTTGAGAGCTTTAATAAAAGCTTTGGTACGTTTTTTGTTGCTTCCTCCACTTCCAGACTTTCTCCTAATAGTTTTGCTCATAGTCATTCTCTTCTTTCCATTCTAAACAGTCTTTATGGACACTCCAACTATTTTTGAAATCTCCTTTGGTGTGACGAGTGCATTCAGCAAATCACACACTCTTTGACATTTGCTTTCCTGATTACTCATATGGGCAAAAGTTTCTGAAAAGGTATGGATAATAGTGTTAGGTATGATTAGGACATCAGTATATGTTTGGTTTCAAAACAATTGACGTAGTGCCTGCTGAGAAAAAACAACTAAATGTTCATTGTAGGGCTGCTCGATTATAGAAAAAAAAAAAAATCACGATTATTTTAGCGATAATTGAGATCACGATTATTAAAAACGATTATTTGTTAACCTTAAAGTTGTTTATTTTTTTCTTGCAAAACAATGTAAAATATACTCCTTAAACATAAATAAAGCTTTTAAACACTGAAACAAAGTATGTTCACTTTTGTACGAAACAAAAAAATCTTTGAATGCAAATAAGTCTACTGTAAATTCAAGTATGTTTCCTTTTGTAAATAAATAGTGCACTGGAATTAAACTGCTATAGACCTGCCATAGAACTGTAGCAATTAAAAAAAAAAAAAAAAAAAAAAAAGCTCATGTAAAGTGCAAATTATAAATTCAAGTATGTTTAATGTAGTATGAAACAGTAAATTCAGTGGCGTACCGTGAGGTTTCAGTTCAGGCCTTCTGTTTACATCAGCCATCTAGAATACGTACATTAGGGTTATACAGGTTAGGTTAGGTTAATACGGGAGTTGCAGCGTAAAGAGATTCGGAAACTGAAGATTGCATTGCGGACGAAGTTGTAGACGGAGTTGTTTTTATGTGTTTTAGTTTTTCATAAGATTACGATAAAGGTTGCGGTGGTTAAACTTTAGATGGTTACAAAGGTTTGTTGTGTTAGCGGTCGGTGCGGACACAACTACGAAACACTTTTGCATGTGATGTGTTTTTGCTCTTCGTCTTCTTCATCAAACCCAAAGTGATTCCATACAGTTGAATTTGACTTGCCTTTTTTTACCAAGCACTTCTGCTGGGATTCTCCTGCCATTTTTCCAGACCGCTGGGTCCAACTTTCCTCTTGGGGTGGACCTGCCGGCTAGCTGGCAGCAGTAGCTTAGAGGGGGGCGGGGCTGAGCAGCTCATGGGAGCTTGCGTGCGCGTGAATTAAAACGACTCAAAATTAATAATCGTTTTTTCTCGATTACATCATTTTTGTAATCGTTGCGTGTAATAATCGAAATCGTAATTGAATTTCGATTAATTGCACAGCCCTAGTTCATTGTACATTTTGCTTCCCCACCCTGTATACAGTCGTTACAGTTTTTATTACTTATTGCTATTGTTATTATTATAACTTTGTCTTGTTTTTCTTTATGCGTGTACATTTTTTTTCTGTCGCTGCTTTGACCGGTGACTTTCCCTGTTGTTGAATCGATAACGTCTGATCCAATCTAATTAACATACGACTTTGTTTTTATAAAGCTTATCTTTGCACCATATTCTGTATAATCTAAGGATAAAGTGTATTTTCACCTATTTCTACTAAAAACACCACGGACTGGACTTAACGGCTGTGGTAGATTTTCAAGAAGAACGACCTCTTGTCACACACTCTACACAAATCTGGGAAATGAAATTTCAATATGACTGAATGCTTTTCATTGAAAGGCGTTCCTGGACGTCCATCCCCAAAGGCTATCACTATAAATAAGAACATCCTTTCTGCGTGAGCTCTTACCTTTTCATCTTCTCTACGCTGAAGCAGCAGCTGGGAAGGAAAAAAAAAAAAAAAAGACAAAAAAAGGTAGAGTGTGTTAAAGTACACAGTGGCTAAATGACACTGACATGGACGTCCACAGCAGCTGTCACATGAAGAAGACACATTAGTAAATAACAGCGGGTTGATAACGGTAAAAATGCATCATCAAATGTACTTCATAATGCTTTACGGCTGCCATTCACTGACATTTATATATCACTTTTTAGTGGCGGGCCAATGAAACGCCAGCTTTGAAATAAAGTCGGCCATGATTCATGTCTCTGCTGTGTCAGTCTTACATTAATATTATGACCATATCCATCATGTCGGCCATCTATAATGAACAGATGCTGTAAAACACAATTTGGCATGACAAGAGGGAGAGGTGGAGGGAGAGCGTTTCACTCACCACGGTACGGTGTGTTTCCTTTCAGCCGCTCCACCTAAAAGCGGCTCCGATCTGCACGGAAACGGGATTTTTGTCTTCTTTAACACAGTCGTGCATGCGTGAAACCTGATGTAGGAGGAGAGAAAAGAAGACGTTACATCACCTTCGGCCCTGTGGGGTCCATCGGGTTCCATTTGACAGACTAGGGATGCAACGATAGGAAATTTTCATATCACGGTTATTGTGACCGAAATTATCGCGGTTATCACTATTATCGCGCTATTACTGAAATGTACTCGAAATGTTCAAAAAGTACTTATACACACACTGAAACAATTTAACCAAGTTCTATTTTGAAAAAAACAACAACAAATGAACTAACATGCACAATCTACTTTCTGTTGGTAGAAACATTGAAATATTAACATGTAAACATCAAACGTATTAATGAGCATTAAAGATGGCACTTATGGACAGAACACACATCTGCACTAGGGGTGGGAATTAATAGGATTTGATCAATTTCAATGCCATTGTCTATTCTGCTTACTAGAGCCCGACCCATATGGGATTTTTGGGGCCGATACCGATAATGGGGGCTAAAAAAAGCCGATATCCAATATATTGGCCAATAACCGATATATTGGCCATTATATATGAAATAAGAACACTGATCTACACAGGATATAATAATCTTATATTAGATAATTATGGACAGGTGGATAAACAGTTGCATAAATCTTTGTTTATCTCACAAATATAATTTACATAACTTTCAAATGCAAACTATGCGATCACAAAAATTACACTGGGTTACAAAAAATGTTTTTTGCAAGTTGTCTAGGTTGTTCAACTGAATTCGGACCATTTTGCACCGCTAAATCCAAAAATGACATCTGTTTTTCTCAATCAGGTCAGGTTTTTTTTTGCTAATTTGATTTTGAAAAATTTGATCTTCTCACAAAATTGATTACATTTTTGTGACTTTATCAGTTGATTTTTTATATAGTTCTCCCCCAAAATAGGTTTTAAGAGAAAAAAAATCCTTTTCTAACAGGATTCCTGTTAGGTACAATGGTGTATTCACCGCAGATGTAGCAGAATACGTCAGGCTTATTTTTGCAAGATCTTCTAGTCGAAGCCATTTCATTCACCTGTAATATTAAAAAAAAACATTAATCATAAATTGGCAAAAGTAAAATCTTCAGAACTCGTTTATTGCAAGAAATATGAAAGAATTTCTTATCATATGATGTGAAAATGCCCATAAATGTAAGCAAAAATGTTCAAAAGCCAATATGTAGCATAGTTCAGAAAGTTGACCTGATTGAGCAAAATTCGTGTGATTTTTGGATTCAGCACACCAAAATTATCCTAAATCAGCTCAAAAAACTTCAACAATAAATTTGTTGTTGACCAGTGTAATTAGAGCAAAAAATATGACTGAGCACACAATTCTGTTTTCACTCACAAATTTGGATGTGTCCGCCTCAGGGCACTACAACTTCTTATGTGGACTAAGGACTAAACTGAGCACGTGCAGAGTGAATTAGGTCAGTCCTAAGTGGTTCCTGATTGGAGCAACTGCAAGAGTTACAACTGACCTGTGGTACAACTGTCCCCGGTCTCCCCTACACTATTAACACCCAGGCCTGGGGGCAGAATGAAACTGTGAGGTAGACAGGAAGTGCACGGACATGGGCGTGTGTGGGGGGTGGATACTTCATAAGACGAGGGGGGGGGTCCATGATTTTTGGAGCGGGGGGGGGGGGGGTAGCTCCATAATTATGTGATTGTGTTGGGGGGGTGATAGCGCCATTGTCCGAGCAGGAGTGAAAGTGAAACTAACTCGCTTTAAAGTTCCTCTTATTCTCCGGGCAGCACGCGCACACACACACACACGCGCGAGCGACAGAATCTCTGCGCGGCAAAAAAAGTTAATATATCGACTGCATATTGGCCGATGTTGATTAATTGGTGAAACACTATAATCGGCTGGTCGATTAATCGGTCAGGCTCTACTGGTCACCAATCCAATTCCTCATCAATTATCATGTTGATTCCTGAGTTGTTTTTTGAGTGGGAAATAAAGTAGTTGGACAGGTCAGAGTGGAGCTTGTTTGACCACTTTTGTATCAAACCATTCACAGTGTCACACATACACACTATTGTACACACACAAACAGAAAGTGAAACACAATCCTATTTTCCTGAACTGTTTAATGAACAAATGGAAAGATTCTAAAAGAATGAGGATTTTAAAACATGTTAGGCTGATCAGCTTCTCCAGGACATGAGCAGTATCACCGTGACTTTCAAAGTGTGGTAATCGAACACTATTATCATGATAATTAGAATTTAAACGGTAATACTAACTGTCGGAAATTTTACCGCGGTTTATCGCTATACCGGTAATCGTTACACCCCTATTACAGACTTTAAACTACAGCTAGGTTCACACAGCAGAATTTTTTTTTTTTTACTTAAGTTTTTAGTGAAATTTTATAAACACATATACACCAAAAACAACAAAAAAACAAACAAACCTAGCGTGGGTACAGTATACGACACTACATTCGCATTCGGGATGTGTATTGACAAGAATCTGGTGATACTACTTTTCTCTACTTTCCTCTATATTTAACTTTTCTTAAGTGATTTATCATCATTTATTCTAATTTTATCCTCTGTATTTTGTTTTTATTCAGTGTAAATCATGCATTTTCTTATATTTAATTCAGTGATAATGCAGATGTTCATAAAAGCTCAGAGTAAATTTAACCCATAAAGACCCAGCGCTACGTCTGTGGTAGTTCCACAATATATTTTTTCTCTATATTTAACTGATTTATCACCATTTATTATCATGTTTTCATCTGAATTGTTCATTTTCAGTGTAAATCAGAGTAAATTTAACCCATAAAGACCCAGTGCTACTTTTATGGCAGTTCGCAAATGCTTTTTTTTTTTCTCTATTTAACCTTTCTTAAGTGATTTATCTCCATTTATTACAATATCATCCTCTGTATTTTGCACTTTTTCAATGAAAATCAGGTATTTTTTCATATTCAATTCATTGATTATGTAAATGTCCATAAAAGCTCAGATTAAAGTGGGGCGTTATTATATCAGAAACACAGAAAAATGAAGAAAATATGACTTTAAACAAGCATCTCCATCCACTGTCATTGATCCAACTCCATGGGTTTTACTGGTGAATCAATGTTGTAGAAGATGACGGTGTTTCCACGGTAACCACGGAGCCTCTGAACGTCTGAATGGTTCATATCTGATGACCGTGAAAAGACGACAAACTGTATTTTACACTAATTATTTCCAATATTAACAAAACGCCTAAAACCAACTAAAACTGGTTCATTGCGTTATTTATTATGTTTCATTTCTGATCTTTTCTCGAGTCGTAAAAGGCTTTTGCGCACCTGAACGTGCACACGCAATCCCTGTTACACGATAACAAACTGTCCCTCACCGTCTCCAATGTAAACACACATAAACATCACATAAACATGACAAAGTGGGCGCCGTGCGATGCTTCGGTCCATCCGTCACCCATCACTGAGCGTGTGCAAACTCTCCGACAGACGCCGGCTCGCTCCATCACAACAGTCCATCGTACGCTAATATCTCGGGGCATCGGCAGCGATTCCAGAAGCAGAACTAACAAGTTAAGCCCAAACATTGGGGTTCGCATGGCAGAGGAGAAAGACGAGGATGAGGAGGAGGGGTGGTTGGTGGTGTATATATATATGTGTGTGTGTGTGGTGGTGGTGGTGGTGGGGGGGTTGAGGCACGCATACATCAAACAGAGACGGTCGGTCAATATTGGGGTATGGAGAATCAACAAGCTTTTTTAAAGGAGAGGCTTATGCTCAAACATCACAGTGCCAGTTGCCGGGCCCCAGCGTTTCCCCAGGCCCGGATCGCCATTTCTCATTTGTTGCATTAGCACGAAAGACGGCGTACAAATAAAATTTCCCTGAGCAAGGGAGGTATCTTTGCATACAAAACAAGGCCGGGTGTAATTTCCAACCGGCCGAGAAGGGAAATGAAAGGCGGCGCGAAAGGGAGGGAGAAATACGCACCTTCATCAGCGCTTCGGACACAGTCGCAAAAAAAAAAAAAAAAACCACATTTAGGAAATTAGCATTTTACAAAGACCGCGTTTGGACACACACACTGATTTCCTGTGTGTGGCGTCGGTTCCACATCAGGACGGGAAAAGTCCGACAGGATTCACCTTATTTAGTTTAACCCATAAAGACCCACAGTATGTTTTTTCTCTATATTTAACTAATTCATCACCATTTATTATCATGTTTTCATCTGAATTCTTCATTTTCAGTAAAAATCACAGTAAATTTAACCCATAAAGACCCAGTGCTACTTTTATTGCTGTTCCTACGTCAATTTTTCCCTATACTATTTTTTCTTGAGTCATTTATCACCATTTATTCTAATATTATCCTCTGTATTTTGTGTTTTTTCAGTCTAAATCATGTATTTTCTTATATTTAATTCATTGATAATGTAAATGTTCATAAAAGCTCAGAGTAAATTTAACCCATAAAGACCCAGCGCTACATCTGTGGTAGTTCTACAATATAATTTTTCTCTATATTTAACTGATTTATCACCATTAATTATTAATGTTTTCAACTGAATTGTTCATTTTTCACTAAAAATCAGATACTTTTATGCAGACATTCATGAAAAGCACAGGATAAATTTAACCCATAAAGACCCAGTGCTACTTTTATTGCAGTTACCACATGAATTTTTTTGTCTATTTTACGTCTCTTGAGTGATTTATCACCGTTTATTCTAATATTATCCTCTGTATTTTGTATTTTTTCAGTCTAAATCAGGTATTTTCTTATATTTAATTCACTGATGATGTAAATGTTCATAAAAGCTCAGAGTAAATTTAACCCATAAAGACCCAGCGCTACTTTTATTGCAGTTTCTACATGAATTTTTCTCTCTACTAAATTTTTCTTGAGTGATTTATCACCATTTATTATCATGTTTTCATCTGAATCGTTCATTTTTCAGTAAAAATCAGGTACTTTTATGCAGACATTCATGAAAAGCACAGGATAAATTTAACCCATAAAGACCCAGTGCTACTTTTATTGCAGTTACCACATGAATTTTTTTGTCTATTTTACGTCTCTTGAGTGATTTATCATCATTTATTCAAATATTATCCTCTGTATTTTGTATTTTTTCAGTCTAAATCAGGTATTTTCTTATATTTAATTCATTGATAATGTAAATGTTCATAAAAGCTCAGAGTAAATTTAACCCATAAAGACCCAGTGCTACTTTTATTGCCGTTCCCACATGAATTTTTTTGTCTATTTTACTTTTCTTGAGTGATTTATCACCGTTTATTCAAATATTATCCTCTGTATTTTGTATTATTTCAGTGTAAATCAGGTATTTTCTTATATTTAATTCACTGATAATGCAGATGTTCATAAAAGCTCAGAGTAAATTTAACCCATAAAGACCCAGCGCTACATCTGTGGTAGTTCTACAATATAATTTTTCTCTATATTTAACTGATTTATCACCATTAATTATTAATGTTTTCATCTGAATTGTTCATTTTTCAGTAAAAATCAGATACTTTTATGCAGACATTCATGAAAAGCACAGGATAAATTTAACCCATAAAGACCCAGTGCTACTTTTATTGCAGTTACCACATGAATTTTTTTGTCTATTTTACGTCTCTTGAGTGATTTATCACCGTTTATTCTAATATTATCCTCTGTATTTTGTATTATTTCAGTGTAAATCAGGTATTTTCTTATATTTAATTCACTGATAATGCAGATGTTCATAAAAGCTCAGAGTAAATTTAACCCATAAAGACCCAGCGCTACATCTGTGGTAGTTCTACAATATAATTTTTCTCTATATTTAACTGATTTATCACCATTAATTATTAATGTTTTCATCTGAATTGTTCATTTTTCAGTAAAAATCAGATACTTTTATGCAGACATTCATGAAAAGCACAGGATAAATTTAACCCATAAAGACCCAGTGCTACTTTTATTGCAGTTACCACATGAATTTTTTTGTCTATTTTACGTCTCTTGAGTGATTTATCACCGTTTATTCTAATATTATCCTCTGTATTTTGTATTTTTTCAGTCTAAATCAGGTATTTTCTTATATTTAATTCACTGATGATGTAAATGTTCATAAAAGCTCAGGGTAAATTTAACCCATAAAGACCCAGCGCTACTTTTATTGCAGTTTCTACTTGAATTTTTCTCTCTACTAAATTTTTCTTGAGTGATTTATCACCATTTATTATCATGTTTTCATCTGAATCGTTCATTTTTCAGTAAAAATCAGGTACTTTTATGCAGACATTCATGAAAAGCACAGGATAAATTTAACCCATAAAGACCCAGTGCTACTTTTATTGCAGTTACCACATGAATTTTTTTGTCTATTTTACGTCTCTTGAGTGATTTATCATCATTTATTCTAATATTATCCTCTAAATCTAAATCAGGTATTTTCTTATATTTAATTCACTGATGATGTAAATGTTCATAAAAGCTCAGGGTAAATTTAACCCATAAAGACCCAGTGCTACGTCTGTGGTAGTTCCACAATATATTTTTTCTCTATATTTAACTGATTTATCACCATTTATTATCATGTTTTCATCTGAATTCTTCATTTTTCAGTAAAAATCAGAGTAAATTTAACCCATAAAGACCCAGTGCTACTTTTATTGCAGTTCCCACATGAATTTTTCCTCTATATTTAACTTTTCTTTAGTGATTTATCACCATTTATTCTAATATTATACTCTGTATTTCGTATTATTTCAGTGTAAATCAGGTATTTTCTTATATCTAATTCACTAATAATGTAAATGTTCATAAAAGCTCAGAGTAAATTTAATCCATAAAGACCCAGAGCTACTTTTATTGCAGTTCCTACGTCAATTTTTCTGTCTATTTAATTTTTCTTGAGTGATTTATCACCATTTATTCTAATATTATCCTCTGTATTTTGTATTTTTTCAGTGTAACTCAGGTATTTTTCTATATGTAATTCACTGATAATGTAGACGTTCATAAAAACGCAGATTAAAATTAAACGTTATTTCATCAGAAACAGAGAAAACTGGAGAAAAGATCACTTTTTTAGTAAAACATGTCAGTGACTGAACATGAACCCAGTGTCTTTATCCACTGTCATTCATTCAACTCCATGGGTTTTACTGGCTGAATCAGTGTTGTAGAAGATGACATTTTGTTGCCAATTTTATTCTTTTTTTCTTCAATTTTGTTCAGTTTGAGGCTTATTTTCTTAATGTTACTCATTATTTTGTTGGTTTCTTATTAATTTTGTGTTAACTTTATTAATTACTTTGTCTCTTGTTAATTTTGTTGCTTCTTTTACTATTATTTTTTTTAACTTTATTTTAGTAATTTTCTGAGTTATTTTTTTTTTACATTTATTATTTTATTGTTGTTTTTTTTTTTTTTATTATTATCATTTTTTTCTTAATTTTATCCAGTGGGTTTTACTGGTGAATTGTTGTAGAAGACAATGGTGTTTCCATGGTAACTATGGAGTCTCTGAACGTCAAAATGGGTTAATTATTTTGCTGTTTTTTAAAATTCATTTTGTTCATTTTCATTCATTTTATTAATGATGTTATTTGTTTTTGTTAGTTATTTTGTTTATTTTTCTACATTTTGTTGCCTCTCATTACTTTTTTTCTTCAACTTTGTTCAGTTTTTGGCTTATATTGTTCATTTTACTTATTTTTTTGTTGATATATTATTGATTTTCTTTCATTTTATTGATCATTTTATCCTTTTTTACTTCCTTTGAATAATTTTTTTGGCTTATTTTTTAATATTCTGTACTGTTTTTCTTTTATTTATTATTTTTGTTGACGTATTATTGACTTTTGTTCATTTGATTTGTTTTTACGTCATTTGTTTGCTTCTTTTTGAACATTTTGTAAATTTTTTTAAACTGTTTTTGTTTTAATTATTATTTAATATATATACACGTATATAAAAAATGTGTCCATCCACTGTCACTGATCTAACTCCATGGGTTTTACCGGTGAATCAATGTTGTAGAAGATGATGATATTGCCATGGTAACTGCGGAGCCTCTGAACATCCAAATGATATCTGATGACCGTGAAAAAACAACCAACTGTATTTTACACCAATTATTGACATATATTGATAAGATTAGTGGATTAGAGGTTATTAAACAGTTTAGATCAGTAGATGGTTTTGATCAGCTGTGACTCTTCCGATGTTTAAGGGTTAATGACACTTCCCTTTCTTTGCATCCGACCTTTCAGTTTTTTTATTAGATTTTACTTCAGCTGGATGCTTTCATGGACTTTTATGAATTTAAAGCGTCTCGTTAGGTGTAAATTTCACCACATGCGCACCTTCTTGCGCTATTCACTTCCGTCAAACGGCAGAAATAAATCCAACACAGACGATTCTTTTACTCACACTTCATTTTTAGACGCTCGGCGGAGGTTTATTGGCCGTTTTCCGAAAGCGCAGACAGACATTTCTCTTCAAAATATTAGAGGCGCCACCTGCGATAGCACACAGGCTAGTAAACAGATGCAAGAGAAGCATCTCAACGTAGCAATCACAGCTGAGACGTGGCGTGAAATCTGGCAAAAATGCTAAAAGAATCTGTCGCAGGAGGACTGAGCACCACTCCCATGGTGGAAACATTAGAGGGAACTCCAGTGGAAGATGACAGAAGACACCTCCAACTGCTGCATGTGGTGCAGCCACAAAATAAGTAGAGTGACTGACGCTCAAATATAGAGCAGGAGGTGGAGGCTATTTCTGGAGGCGGGTGTGATGTGAACTGTCCCCATCTTCCAAGGGTTTTTACCCCCGACGGGATGATTGATGATCAGAAATTATACATTCTGCCTTCGGTATCGAGATGCGAATCCTGGAATACAGGCCGAGAAAAAACACAAAAAGACGATAAAACAGCGGTCTGTTTAGAACCTGTTTAGAACCTGTTTAGAACCTGTTTAGAACCTGTTTAGAACCCAGACTGATGGTTCAACATAAAGACTGTGAATGTGAAGGACAGACGTAGAATAGAATAGAATAGAATAGAATAGAATAGAATACAATAGAACAGAACTGACAGAATAGAATAGAATAGAATATAACAGAACAGAACAGAACAGAATAGAAAAGAAAAGAACGGAACGGAACAGAAAACAAAAGAAAAGAACAGAACAGAACAGAATAGAATAGAATAGAACAGAATAGAATAGAACAGAACTGACAGAATAGAATAGAATATAACAGAACAGAACAGAACAGAATAGAATAGAATAGAATAGAATAGAACGGAATAGAATAGAATAGAATAGAACAGAACAGAACAGAATGGAATAGAACAAAATAGAACAGAATAGAACAGAATCGAATCAAATCGAATAGAATAGAATAGAATAGAACAGAACAGAACAGAATCGAATCCAATCGAATAGAATAGAATAGAATAGAATAGAAAAGAACAGAACAGAATAGAATAGAACAGAATAGAACAGAACAGAATCGAATCCTGTCGAATAGAATAGAATAGAACAGAATCGAATCCAACAGAATAGAATAGAATAGAATAGAACAGAATCGAATCCAATCGAATAGAATAGAAAAGAAAAGAAAAGAAAAGAAAAGAACAGAACAGAATAGAACAGAATAGAACAGAATAGAACAGAACAGAATCGAATCCAATAGAATAGAATAGAATAGAATAGAATAGAACAGAATCGAATCCAATCGAATAGAATAGAATAGAATAGAAAAGAAAAGAAAAGAAAAGAAAAGAACAGAACAGAATAGAATAGAATAGAATAGAATAGAACAGAATAGAACAGAACAGAATCGAATCCTGTCGAATAGAATAGAATAGAACAGAATCGAATCCAACAGAATAGAATAGAATAGAATAGAATAGAACAGAATCGAATCCAATCGAATAGAATAGAATAGAAAAGAAAAGAAAAGAACAGAACAGAATAGAACAGAATAGAACAGAACAGAACAGAATCGAATCCAATAGAATAGAATAGAATAGAATAGAACAGAATGGATAGAACAGGGTAGAGTAGTACAGAACAGAACAGAACAGAATAGAATAGAACAAAACAAAATAGAAAAGAATAGAACAGAATATAGTAGAACAGAATAGAATAGAAATGAACCAAACAGAATAGAATACAATAGAACAGAATAAAACAGAACAGAATAGAAAAGAACCAAAAGGAATATAACAGAACAGAACAGAATAGAATAGAAAAGAACCAAACAGAATAGAACAGAATAAAACAGAACAGAATAGAACAAAATAGAATAGAATGCAACAGAATAGAACAGAATAAAACAGAGCAAAATAAAATAGAACAGAACAGAATAGAATAGAACCAAACAGAAAAGAACAGAATAAAATAGAATAAAACAAACAGAATAGAACAGAACAGAATCGAATCGAACAGAATCAAATAGAACAGGATAGAACAGCAGAATAGAATAAAATAGAACAGAATATAATATAATAGTGTTTTTTGTCATTGTGCTACTCCAGTCAGGGCACCAGTACTACAAAAATAAGAATAGGGTGAAAATAAAATTACAAAAACTAACAATAAGGTAAGAAAATAGAATACACATTTTACAAAGTAACATAAGAATAGAGCTAAGTAGAATTAAAAAAATGGACAAAACATAAATAGATGCAAATTTCTTGTATTAACAGTATGTGACAGTGTGTATATCTATGAGCGATATTAGAAATATCAACAGTATATTTAATAAAAACAGTATGAATATCTATGAAACAAGTCTATATAAAAATAGTGTATTTACATTTTGGTAAATATTGAATAAATATCACATTGTCATGGCAGAACAGAGGATAACTGCACGACTTCATGCACATAATTTCACATTTGTAGGATTATTGAGGGAAGTGGTTGAATATTCACATTCACATGAGCCACTTCAGCTTCAGAATTCCAGTTTTAGGCCTTTTCCAGACTCTAACCAAGCTGTTTTTGTGCCTAAACTGAACTATAACTCTGTGTTTATTACCAGAACCACTAAATATCCTTTAGCACACATAGTCCTCAATAGTAGTCACTCATTTTCACTCTTTTCTTTTACTTCCTAACCAAACAACAACAAACATATTCATAACATGCAAAGCTGATTTTGACACTTCCTGATCCTGCTAATAAGACCAGTCAAATCTTAATATTCTCACTTATAATAGTATACGCAGAAAAGAAAATGCACATTAATTCGCAATACCTTCAAATACGACCAGATAGACCAGCTGTGTTTTTCATGGAACATCAACAGAAAGTATTTGACACTAGTGCATTGTTCGCTTCAACCAATTAGGAGCGTGTTTTGCTTTGATGCGATTGGTTGGAGCTCAGAGAAAGTGTACCATGTCAGCAGGGACGAGGTGGGAAAACAAGGCGTTCAGAAATAATCATCTGAAATTGCGATTGTTTAAAACGGTACTATCAGATGTTTGCTGCATAATAAACCCAGGGCTGACATACTGTAATTACATGCAGTTACTGTATGTGCTGTAATAGTTTTTTTTTTTTTTTTAATTCAAAAGTCTGCATATTGATCATTATTTTCTACCTTTTACATTATTATAAGTAGACTTGGAGGGAAAAGGGTAAAACTCAACAGGATTCTCTAGCAGTAGCTTTATAATTACCCTCTTTTTAACGGAAGTAGCAAAACAAAGATTTAAAAAATGAAGGAAACTGCTTATGGTTGTGCTAATAACAGCACATGTACGGGGTCCAAATGGATACAATGTATTAGATTTATTTGAATATAGTCGCTTTTCCATTGGAATTCTGTGCAAAACTTTACCCATATTTACTAAAAGTCCAAAAAAACACAAGTGCATAATGTCGGTTTTTCCATTAAATCACAAATGCGATGATTTGTTTATTTATTATCACGAGAAGTCATTCCACAAACATGGAGACCAATGTAAATATCGTGTTAATTTACAGATATATTCATTATTATTATATATTACCCCTCTATCCCGTACTAAATTTAAAAAACATGATTGGGTTTCCTGGTGTGTCCACACATACCACACCATGTTTCTTTTAAAACTCGTCTTCTTTTACTCTTCTTTTCAAATGGAAGGACTCATCACCTCCAACACACGATCAATGGATCGGAGACATCATGCTTAAAATAAAGTTAGAACAAATTAAGTGCACCCTGTCGAAGCCAATAATGTAATAACAACCGATAAGGTAATAACGGCTGATAACACTGGTCAACAACAAATTTATTGTTGAAGTTTTTTGAGCTGATTTAGGATAATTTTGGTGTGCTGAATCTAAAAATCACATTAATTTTGCTCAATCAGGTCAACTTTCTGAACTATGCTACATATTGGCTTTTTAACATTTTTGCTTACATTTATGGGCATTTTCACATCATGTACAAAACTCTTTCATATTTCTTGCAATAAACGAGTTATGAAAATTTTACTTTTGCCAATTTATGATTAATGGTTTTTTTAATATTACAGGTGAATGAAATGGCTTCGACTAGAAGATCTTGCAAAAATAAGCCTGACGTATTCTGCTACATCTGTGGTGAATACACCATTGTACCTAACAGGAATCAAGTCACAAGTTTCATAAAGTGTGCTTACCAATCTTATTTTGGTATTAAACTTGGTGACCAAGATAAAGTTTACAAAAATGTAATCAATTTTGTGAGAAGATCAAATTTTTCAAAATCAAATTAGCAAAAAAACCTGACCTGATTGAGAAAAACAGATGTCATTTTTGGATTTTGTGGTGCAAAATTGTCCTAATTCAGTTGAAAAAACCTAGACAACTTGCAAAAAACATTTTTTTGTAACCCAGTGTAATGTAATAAATTTTCTATTTTTAAAATGTAATAAGCCAATAACGTAATATCTGGCCAATAACAACATAAAAGTCCTGAACTGATAATGCAACAGCTTTTGGCCGATAACGTTATAACTTATTACATTATTGGCTCACTTATTACATTTGCAAAGAATTTTTTTTTACCAGGCCGATAACGTAATAACCAGCCTATAAGTTATAACGTTATTGACCAAAAGTTATTACATTATCAGTTCAGGACTTTTATTATGTTATTGGCCAGATATTACATTATTGACTTATTACATTTTAACCCTTTCATGCACGAATTATGAGAACCTTAATAAAAATTTTTTCCTGAGTGTTTTTATTCCTCTTTAGGCATGAAAAAAACAATGTGATTGAACATTTTTTTCTGAAAAATAAATAAAAAAAATAATAAATGAATAAATAAATAAATAAATAAATAATGAAAAAATTTCTTATGAGCGTATTTTTCATGAAGTTGCAAAAATGTCCACTCAGCTAGACACCACACGTTTAATTTTTGATGCACAGAAACATGTATTTACTGATAAATTGTGTGAAAACTATGGGGAGGGCTTGTGATTCTGGGGGTTTATGCTACATAATGTTACCAATTCATGCCAGAAAAGATATGTAGTGTCTTAAAACTTTAATAAAGATATGTGGAAAAACAAAACAAAACAAAAAAAAAGAAAAGAACAACAAAATCCATGAATATACAAGAGAACAACTGTAGAATAGCTGTCCACTGTAGTGACCACTATGCATGAAAGGGTTAAAAATGACAAATTTATTACGTTATCGGCTGTTATTACATTATTGGCTTCCACACACCCTAAATAACTGTCAACAAACTTAACAAAATACAATCTTGTACTACAACAACTCAATTATGTTACTGTACATATATTTTTCTTTGTCAGATTGTAATTGATGGGGATGTGATAACCTGTGCTTCTGAATAAAGAGAAATAAAGAGACAAAATAAATAAATACACACAGTCTCAGAAAAAATTATTAGACCATCAAAAGTCATCAAAAACAATGGTTACGCAATCAAGTGCTAACTCCTGTGTGTATCATGTGACTAAAATAGACAGAAAAGAAAACATGGAATGTCTAAAAGCATTGTTTTTGTCAGTACAATGCCACAGATATTCATGTAAGAACTGAAGTGATTTTGGTTATTATCAAAAAAATAAAACAAAAAAACATGGAAAATGACTAGATATCAGCTCTGAAATTAAACTATTATGAGCTATTTTTGTTGTTATCATTATATTTATCCAAATAAATGTACCTTTAGTTGTACCAGGCATTAAAATGAACAAGAAATTGAAGAAAACAAGGGTGGTCTAATAATTTTTCGGTGACTGTATATATCAAATTTAATGCAAGAAGACATCGAAATCTTGTCTGGAATTTGTAAAAACCTTATAAAACCAGCTGTGACAATATTCATCTCTTTTGTGTCAGAAACACCAGAAAACAAACAGAATGGAATAGAACAGGTGTCATTCTTCTGGGATTTATATGAAGCAGGTGTATTTTTATGTGGATCGTGCTCTAAATACTGTAAATAAAAAACAGCTATGAAACTACCTGCCAAACTCTAGTTATGTCATAAAAAGACAATGAAAAAAAAAAACAGAAAAACGTGACAGGAAACTCTTCCAGCATCTCTCCTGTGAAATGAAGAGACGCTATTAAAGCTGAAAAATCTTCGCAAGCGATCGCTATCTCCTTCAGATCGGAGATAATCCCCTCTGAGACTCTACGCCGACGTATCGAGAACCGCTGCGAAGTTATCTCACCAGGAAAATATCCTTGTTTACTAAAGTGGGCGAACAGTGTGAACCCAATTACTCTGAACTAGGTCAGAAATGTGCGACTGAGAGTAAAGAGTAATCAAACTGAATATTTAATGCCGTATAAAACCACGTCTGCTCCCCAAAAAAAAAACAAAACACACACACACACTGTACAGTATCTGTCTTTACCTTTGCCTAAACTCCGAACAGACTTCCTGGCCATCTGTAATTTGTTAATCGAATCACCTGATGAGAGTTGAGCGGTCTGGATGTGATAAAGCAAGAACAAGGAGGGGGTTTTCTATTAATAGATCAGTAGACTTGTGGCCTGCAGATGACAGGAAGAGAGGCCTGTCATGAGGAATGCCTTTGTTATTTTCCATTCAGGGAGGAAATGAATTTCTTGTGATTTTTCAGAAACGCTGCCCGTGGGCGAAGCTCGAGGAGTGGATGATGCGATGATGAGTGCTTTTCACTTTGGATGCGTCCGTCACCGAGAGGATCGGACTCAAAGACAGGCTGCACAGGCTCACGTTGAAAAGGTTTTGGAGATGGAGCGAGCTTCAGTGTGGGAGGCCCGTCCATCCATCCTTCCATTCATCCATCCGTCCCTGCCTGCCTGCCTTTCAATCCTTTCTGTTTTTCCCGAACCGTCTTGGTCAGGTCCAAGAATGTATTGTGTTCTCATTTGATGTTCCCATTGGAGAGCGATGAAGAACTTCTATCACGCCGGCTTTGAACGCAACCCCTCCGAACGCGACAACTTTTTCCATGATGGAACCGATCTTTTGATGCCTCCGGCCAAACACTGAGCTAATGTATGTTGGCGGTGATCAGGTTTTATAAGCTGTATCAGTGCTGTGAGATCATTATTTCATCAGTCACTCAAGCCGTAATGAGCTCCACTACTGGAAACCGGGAAGGTAGAAGAAGAAGAAGAAGAAGAAGCAGCGGCAGCATCAGTGGAAAAAAAACCAAACACAAAGCGATCGACTCAACGGACCCGGACGAAGTTGTAGTCTTTTATACGTTCAGAGTGCGGGTCATTTGTTCTTTCTAGTAAACCATTGTTCCCTGATAGACTCTGCTTTAATTGGTGTTGAGATCTCTCCATTGTAAACTGAGCAGGGTGGGGCTGTTCACACTGAAATTACAAAGTCGATTACCATGATAATAAAATGTGTCCACTCGGTAAAGAGACCATGTGGTCTATGAAAGGACGGCCAGTTCCGCCAGCTCTTATTGGTGTAGTCTGGTTTGGCTGCAGCTCCCCTTGTTCTTGGAACCGGTATCAAATGGCACATGAACACTATAATCGGAGCAATTTTCCAAACATCTTCAACTTCCACCGCACAGAAATGGATCCAGGAGTGCGGCAACAAAACCGGGCCTTATGTCAACTTCTGATTCCAAAACGTTAATGATCTAGATCAAAAGGAGTTTCAGAGACGACTCGCTTTTGTGTTTTCCGCGTCCTTTTCAAGCGTCGTCTTTGAAGGCTGAATACATGCCCAGAAAATGGTTTGATTAAACAGGTATGTGGGATGGTTAAACATATTGAAGACACTAATTACTACTGAACGCTCTGTGGTGTGGGGCGCTGGATGAGGATGTGGAGGAAAGGCCGCTGGGCGCCGGCAGAAAGTCTTTTTTTTTTTTTTTTTTAATAAATTGACGAGATCCAACATGCACAATCTAGATTATTTCATGTGGAATTCATGTCATTCGCCTTATCTTCGTTATGGACAGGGACATATTTCCTGCATCACTTCTTAGTGGTAGTTAACAGGAGTCAAAGGAAACTCGATATAACTTTGAGTTAAACATTTGACATCCAACCTTTCAATGGATTACGGTCGGAAGAAATGTAACGTCAAAATACCTGTATTAAAGGGGTCATATTTAGCTAAACCCACCTCATTTATTTGTGTATTTGGACCCTAATAGTTCAGAAAGTTTGAATTTGAACCCCCCAGGTGCTGCAAAACTATCTTTATATTCGCTAGCGGCATTGTACCCGTGGTGCCATTGTACGATAACGCCCTCCTGTGGTGCAACAGCGGCATTGTACCCAAATGCCCTCCCGTGCTGCAACATCGATCAGACAACATGCATTATATAGTAGGATTCCAGCAAAAATGGAGGGGATTTCTACAACCTGTTTTAATTCCTTCTTAATTTGTTACGTCACAACATTTGCATGAATAAGGTCAAGACTTCCGACGAACATTTCTCAGAGTACGACATAATTTTTTGTCAGCAGCAGCGAAAGCAGTAAAAACTGAAATTATGTCCAAATCTTGAGCTGATTACCGAAAATGTTCAGTTGTTGGTTGAATGGGAAAAAGTCAACAACCCAAAAGGGGGTGGAATATTATATTATTATTTTATTATTATATTATTAGAGATGTGCCGATCACATTTCAGTATCAGGCTCAGGCCTTCGATATCAAATTAATTAAGCATCAGAAAGTATCTGAATATGACATGACGTCGCCGATCTACCTTCCGATACAATAGTATCAGAATAGTAAAATAACAACTTAGTAGTAGTGAGGCCGCATCCACACATTTGCGGCAACTAGACGGAAGTGACTTCTTCTTCTTTGAGATAGGCGGAAGTCACATCTGCTTAGTTGCCGTAAATGTGCCGCGCGCAAAAACGAAGAAAGCATGTCCTTAATTTGGAGGTACTTTTCACTTGAGACGCAAAAAAGTGCCACGGCAAAGTCCAACATATGTGAAGCCGATGTTCCGAGGGGTGGACTAAAACCTTCAACGTTTAATACCACCAATTTGGCCGAGCATTTACGAAGACGCCATGCGAAAGAACACGAGGAGCTGGAGCAAACTAAACGGCAACAACAACAAGCGCAGCAGAGGATAACCCATTCATTCAAGGGGCGTGAAAAACTTCCGACAGACAGTCCGAAGGGTCAAAGGATTACACAGAAGGTGATACATTTCATTGCGCTGGATGATGAACCTCTCTCTGTTGTTGATAATGTTGGCTTTCGTTGCCTGATAGAACACCTTGAGCCAAGGTATTTGATCCCTGGTAGAAAATACCTAACAGACACTAAAACAGGCCTACAGTATTTTATTTATTTTGTGTTAAATATAATTTTAAGAAGCAGCTATGCTCATTATTTTATTTATGTAGGTATACTGTTATTGTACTTATTAATATTGTAATTGCAAAATATTAGGTAAATAAAAGGAAGTTGCCACTTGTACTGTTGCCTTTTGTACTGACTGCACTCATTATTAGTTCAATTAATCAATGGCTTTAATTGAAAGGTAATGCATTTTTTTTATACTTATATTTTTTGCTATGTAGTCTACTTAGGTATCGGGAAATAACCAAATTAATATATTGGATCGAAATTGAAAAAACAGATCGGAGCATCCCTAATTATTATAAATATATTATATATTTTTCATGTACATTTTCATTTTTCATGTCATTACTCAGAAATAGGGTTGAAGATGGACCTGTGGAGTTGAATTAAAGAAGAATTCCGACCCAAGCAGAGCATTTACAGTTTACGTAGACCTCAGGGAAATGACTGAAAATGCAGAATTCCGAAAAAAAAAAAAAAAAAGCTAAATCTCACTCCTTTAACTTTCACTAGACTACACCAGTTCACAGATAGCTCAAATGTAACCCAAACCACAACCCTTTATCAGCCAAGTGACTATTTTTGGTCATTTACGCACACATTACAAGACAATGACAGCAACAGTTATAGTGAGGCAACAAATCCAGGTCCAACGTGGTCTCCAGGGTATGTACAGGTCCACATCTGCATGAACAGTGAGTGGACCTGCTTTGTTAGGTACCACGAAGTAATGGTACTAATGGAAGGAATTAGAGGTCGACTGATACGGGTTTTTCTAAGGCCGATGTCGATTAAAAAAAAAAAAAAGTGGTCAGCTGATGGCCCATGTCTACAGCTGATTTTTGAGGCCGATACTTTTTTTTTTTTTTTTTAAAGCACATTGACTGTGAAATACAATTGAAACACTCAGACAATAAAGATTTTTATGCAGCAATGGAAATGAAATTATGAATACATGTACATATAACACTCTTTTAACATTTAATGAACTTTAAGTGCTGCCCACACAGGTGCCTGATCAAGTATTGTATAATATTTTTACTACTGATCAGCTTAAAAAAAAAAAAAAAAAAAAAAAAAAAAAAAAATAATAATAATAATAAAATTCAATTTAATAAAAAAATTAATAATTAAGACCAATGGCTGATATTGAAAAAAATCTATATTTCGTTCTACCTTTATAAGGAATGATGTTCAGAGGGATAATGTGGATGTTGACAGCTGTCTGTATCAGCACTTCTGATGTAATGTAATACTTTAATGTTCTGAAATACAAGTTCCTTTCATACAGGGTGGGGAAGCAAAATTTACAATATTTTGAGGCAGGGATTGAAAGACAGTGTATGACCAATTAGTTTATTGAAAGTCATGAGAACTTATTGCCACAAGAAAATGTACATAATAGAAAATGTTTTTATTCTATGTGTCCTCCTTCTTTCTCAATAACTGCCTTCACACGCTTCCTGAAACTTGCGCAAGTGTTCCTCAAATATTGGGGTGACAACTTCTCCCATTCTTCTTTAATAGTATCTTCCAGACTTTCTCGTAATAGTTTTGCTCATAGTCATTCTCTTCTTTCCATTCTAAACAGTCTTTATGGACACTCCAACTATTTCTGAAATCTCCTTTGGTGTGACGAGTGCATTCAGCAAATCACACACTCTTTGACGTTTGCTTTCCTGATTACTCATATGGGCAAAAGTTTCTGAAAAGGTATGGATAATAGTGTTAGGTATGATTATGACATCAGTATATGTTTGGTTTCAAAACAATTGACGTAGTGCCTGCTGAGAAAAAACAACTAAATGTTCATTATAAATTTTGCTTCCCCCCCTTGTATTACATGTGTTTTTCTTGTATTCTTTATATACACACTCTGGGATTGTTTTTGGCCACATATGGCCGAGGAACCAAATATGGTAACTTCATTGACCTTGACTTTCTACATGATTTTTTTTTTTTTTTTTTTTTGGTATTGCACCATGGTAATGGAATAATCTTCAAAAAAAAAAAACAAAACCAAACTGTGAAACCACACACATTCATTGTTACCTCCGCCAAGGAGGTTATGTTTTTGCCAGGGTTTGTTTGTTTGTTTGTTTGTCTGTCCGTTAGTGTGCAACATAACTCAAAAAGTTATGGACAGATTTGGATGAAATTTTCAGGGTTTGTTGGAAATGGGATAAGGAAGAAATGATTAAATTTTGGTGGTGATCGGGGGTGGGGGGGCCCACGGGGGGGCCCACTGATCAGCCTTGGCGGAGGTCTGCGCTCTCCGAGTGCTTCTAGTTATTAATGATTTTAAAAGTATCATGGGGAATGCAGTGAAGGAGGAACGTCACAGTTTTTCTTGATGCCGTTATGGTTGAATAGTTGTTATTGTGTTTTGTTCATTGTGTATCATGTATGTGTTTTATGTTTTTTTGGACTTTGTATGGCTGCTACTTTGGCCAGGTCTCCCTCGTCAAAAAGAGATTCCTAATTTCAGTGGGTCTTTTTGGTTAAAGAAAGGCAACATAAACATAAATAAATAAATTTCACAAAACTAATAAAGTCGTGTTATGTCCTCCAATAACACAATACTGTTTATTTTTTGAATTTCAGAGTATTTCTATGCGTGCCCTATAAAGAGTTAATGGCTCGCTGCTTGACTTGGGAAAATATGTAAAAAGCATGATTGTTTTCGCTTTGTCAGACTTGAAAAAAATGACAATCAGATCAGTTTTTTAACTATAGCACCTGCAGCAAAGTAAGAACATTTCACCTCTCCGCAGCTCCGTGGATGGCCTCGTGTTGCCGCTAATTGGCTTTTGCAGCAGATGTTACAGTTTGACAGTTGCAGTTTGCTGAAATCACTCTAAACAGCGTCTTCCTTTAAGGTGTCATAATCCAGATGAGCTTTAAGGTGATAAATATGCAGATGCACTCATCTAGACTGCATTATAGATACTGTTACTGCGCGTTTATGGCTTTGGAACATTGGATTCAATTTTATTGCTTTTTGCACAGCTTCAACTTTGGCAAGATCGGATTAATCTTAACTGAGGAATGTTTCTGTTTCTCTGATTGTACCAGCATTCTACAGGGAGTGTTTATGAAAATACAGACAATTACAGATTACAGCACAGGTGGCAAACATTCGGTCCGGGGGCCAAATCTGGGCCGCCAAAGGTTCCAATCCAGCCCACAGGATGAATTTGTAAAATACAAAAATTACACTGAAGTGTGAAAAGTTGGGATTCTCTCTTAGAGGCTCAATTAAATCATTTCATACCACTTGGGATCCATTTTTACGGTATTTTGATTCTTTAAATTTTCCTCACAATATAGATGATTAAACATCATTGAGAAAGAGGGGAAAGGAGGGAATGAGAAATTATGTGTTGTCTTTACCTTTCTTTTTTTATTTCTGTATACTATACTACTTTTTTTTTTTTTTTTTTTTTTTTTTTTTACTTTTACAATTTGAGTTCCTTTATTGTTGTTTATGGTTTCTGTTTTTGATTTTCTTTTATGTTTTTCCTTGTTTTTTATTTACTGATATATTTATTTTTTGGCCTGTGGGTTGGGTAGGTGGGAAGGGATGGGTGTTGACAGTCAGATATGTCATTCTTGATTGCGCATTGAATGTTACAAATTGATATAATGTCTGTTGTGTTCATTGAAAATGTTCAGTAAATATAGTTGGGAAAAAAAAACTAAAAAATTACCCTGAAGTGTGTCAGAATCATTTTAATTCAGGTTCCACGTACAGACACATACAGTCCAATTAGATTTCAAGTGGGTCAGAACCAGTAAAATATTATCATAATAACCTATAAATAATGACAACCCCAAATTCTCTCTTTGTGTTTTTTGGTGTAAAAAAAGTAAAATTATATGAAAATGTTTACATTACCAAACTATACATTTACAAAAAACATGAATAACCTGAACAAATAGGAACAAACGGAAACGTCTTCAGAAAAGTAAATGCAATTTTACCAACATTCTGCCTGTTACTAAATGTTTTGTGCGATTGTAACGCACATGTGCAAATGATAAACTGATAAACCGAGGCAGAATATTGTTAAAATTGCACTTGTTTTTCTTAAGACAATTCAAGTTGTTCATGTTTCTCAGATTTTTAAGGAAACTTTGTAGATGTAAACCTGCTCAGAATAGAATTTTACTTTTTTCACTGGTATTATTTCACTGGTTCGACCCACTGGAAATCGAATTGGGCTGAATGTGGAACTGAACTAAAATGAGTTTGACAGCCCTGGATTAGAGGAACCAAGTGAAGACAGTATACAGTCTTAAAAATCAAACCATTTAAGAATAAGATGAACAAATATCACGTCTAGTCAGGTTGATTGCAATTATTGGTGCTAACTACAAGTGTTTTGCATGATCTGGTAGATTCACCTGTTTCCACACAGAACTGCCTGTGTTAGATATGCACTCCATCTGTCCACTGGCTGCCACCCACAATGTTAGAAACGCAATTTATCTGAGGAGTGACTCGAAAATGTCTTCATATTTGGCCCAGAATGAACTGAAAAGCTTTTTGTTGCCAATAAGTCAAGGATGCTCTGACGTCATAACACATTTTTGGCCGTAACTCCAGGTTTCAGCGTATGATACAAGGATAGCGGAAGGATCTGATTGGACATGTGGTTCTCGCGTTCATCCCACCACAAGATGTTACCACATGATGACAGGAGTTACATACACATGGGTTATTTTAACATGTCTCCAAACTTGACCAGTGTTGTTGTTTTTGGAGAGGTCACGCTACCATTCGATCAAACTTTAAGGTTTAAATAGTTGCAACAGGCACAAAATAAACTGAAAAAGAACAGACTATTAAGTGCAGCTGTTTGTATGGCAGTCAGTAACTGGACCCTTTTCCACTGCAGGAACTTGACTTTTATCTGGGACTTTGAAAAACCTTGGTGCATTTCCACCAAAATCACCTGGGTAAAAACATAAGCGTTCCCTCGACCCCAAACTTTCCCTAAAAAAAATTCCTTGTTGGTGGATCGGGCTTTTTAGACTTCCCGGAATTCTTGGAGGCGGGGCTTTGTGCTGAAGATAACTGATTGATGGTCAACAGAACAATTTTAGTGTCGTCCATCCTTGTGCCACCGACTGGACTGGAGGTGCAGTACGTTTTCTTTAACCACTCCCACACATATTATTAGCTTAATTTATTTATTTATTTTTATTTTTTTTTTAAAAGTTTGATGTATGATGGAAATGCAAGGGTTGCTAGGAATTATTTCACCAGATAAAATTTAAGTTCCTGGAACTGCTTGTGGAAAAGGTACAGAAGAGGATTAGGGCCAGTGGGGGGGAAAAAAAAAAAAATTATCACTATATATTTTTAAAATTATTATTCTGAGAAAAAGTCTGAATTCTGACTTTTTCTCAGAATTCTGACTTTAATCTGAAAATTCTGACTTTTTTTTTCAGAATTCTGACTTTTAAAAAAAAATGTTTTTCTTAAGTCAGAATTCTGAGATTAAAGTCAGAATTCTGAAAAAAGTTTGACTTTTTTCTTAGAATTCTGACTTTAATCTCCAATTTCTGAGTTTTTTAAATATTGTTTTAAAATTATTTTTCTGAGATTAACCTCCTAAGACCCAGCTATGGGTTTTCTGTCCATATTGGTGGACAAGAGTTTCACAACTTTATACAAAAAAAAATTAGAAAAGAAAACTGTCCACCACAAAGGACATTCCATAAAAATTTTAAAAACTGCATCTGAAAAAACTGTTGCATCATGATGTTTCCAATATAGGCACTTATTTAATAAAAAACGAAAAAAGCTTGTGATTTGCTGACATTTCCTGGGTCTCAGGAGGTTGAAGTCAAAATTCTGATAAAAGTCTGACTTTTTTCTCAGAAGTCTGACTTTTTTTCTTAGAATTCTGAATTATTTAATCTCAGAATTCTGACCTTTTTCTCAGAATAATAAAAAAAAATATTGACCTTAATTGTTTTTGTTTTTTTTTCCTCCAGTAGCCCTAATCCTGTTCCGTAAAAAGGGGCTTTTTTTTTTTTTTTCCTCTCTCAGAGGTCAGTCTACTATTTGATTAAGGCCTAAATAGTTATAAATGGCATAAAACAAACAGAAAACGACAGATAATTAATAAGTCGCCATTTGTGCGGCAGTTAATCATGAACTCAGATGTCATTGTTGTGACAGGCCTGGTCAGGATCAGTGATGTTTAATCCAGCAGATGCAGGATTTAGTCTTAGTTCTAAATCAATGCATGATGACAGGGAGGTCTCCAAGTACTACTCACGGTTGACCATAACTGGACATCCACTCAAAGACATGGCAGTCAGAATAATCGAACTGCACTGGTTTGGAATGAGTACAGTTCCAGGTCTCCATCAGTGCAACTATGTGGTGTTCAGTGAAGCTGGTGCATAAATAATCCAATAAATGTTCCAAAAATAGTATTAGTAGTGAAGTAATTGGCTTCCACCAGTGTGACGTTGGACTGTTTGTTGCCGTTTTCAGTATGAACCATAATTACAGACCTGCGAGTCCTTCTGCGTGAGGTGTTTCTGGCCTTTTGTAAAGCTCCTGTACAAGCTCGACATGCATAATTACATTAAAAGGCCGCCGATGAACGCACATTTGTGTAATTATTCATAGTTCGAAGCCATTTTGATTTAAATAAATCATAGGTGAGTCCCTCCCCTGTCTCCCCGTGGCGTTTGACTTTGGTGTAGGTCCCTCTTTGCACGATTTCTCTGCTGTGATGTGGACCGAGAACACTTTTGACACATCTCTTGAAACACACTTCTAATTTGTCCCTCAGGCGCTGGTTATGACGCGAGCTGACACTGAGGTCTGACAACATGACTTCTTTCCTCCTCTGGCCAAAGCTGCAGCCTCGCCCGCCTCCAGACCGGTGAATCGGGGTGTCTTACGATTGAGTTGTTCCCCTCCCCTCCCCTTTTGGGACATCGGATTGAATTAACGCCACCGCCGTCTGACTCTTAAGGCATCGCCGTTGACAGCTGGAGCGCTCACACACACCAGGTGCTTCTGTCTCCGCCGAGGTGCCTATGACACCTACCTGTTTTTTAGCCCCCGACCTGTCAAGGGAGCCAGATTTAATTAACGTAATGATCAAAGCAGGAAAAGCAAGATTAGCCCTGAGGTAGCAATCCCAGTGAGCCACGCGTTCGCTTGCTAATTATTTAGCATTAAGGTAGACGCGCTTATGCATACATGACTACTTCAAAGATTTGATTGGGGTTTGGTTCGTTACAACAGCAAAGTGCCCGGAGGAGCCAGTGGTGACATCAAAACATCAGTGTGGATAAATCTGCTGGTGTAAAGCGTCTCGCTCTCAGCCACCAGGTAACCTTTCTTTATCCTCTCTGACAGCGCCTGTTCACAACAAACATCAGCTGTGTGAATTTAAATGAAGGGACACGGGGGCAAGTTCAGGATGCGATGACGACGGAGATGAAAGTTTTATTTTAGGGCTGACGAGACCCTGACCGCAGATTTAAGGTGACCCTGAGGGACAGAGCGCCGCCACCGCCTCATATGAACTCTGGAGAAGCTGAATATCAAAGAAAAATACAGAGAAGAGGGCCCGTTAACGCCCAGGACGTGAAGATGGTGAGCGCAAAATACACGTCGTGGGATCAATAGAGTCTCATTTCATCTAAATTACAGCTGCAGGTACTGTAAACGCTTCATCGTATCATTTCATTCGATTATTTGAATCAGCGGAAAAATAGTAAAATGTTAAAAAAGACACGTCTGGAAATATCAAACCAGAACCACGTGAAAGGATGAAGGATCAAACCATATCTATTAAATAAATATAAAAATGTCTATATAAAAATTGCGACAATAACAACAGTATAAATGTATATATTGAAAATCTCTATATCTATATACAGGGTGGGGAAGCAAAATTTACAATGAACATTTAGTTGTTTTTTCTCAGCAGGCACTACATCAATTGTTTTGAAACCAAACATACACTAGTCAACATTTGCTAGGGATCAGGACTATAACTTCGCTATATTTGGGGGTGTAATTCTGGAAACTTGACAGTTTATTTTCCCAGTGGAGTACAGCCTGCGGATGCGGATGGTGGCCACACACGTTATTGACATCACACCGTATGTGTTTCAGAACATTCTGAGTGGTTTCAGTGAAAACAAAATTGGAAGAGTAATTGTTGTGAACTCTAATTTCTAGGGTTGTATCACCCTTTTGCCTGAAAGTGCAATAAAAATTTATGTTTTTTTTACCTTTTGGTCCATTTTTCTTTACATGACTAGCCAAAGTACAAACATAATATATGAAGTCACTCAAAATATTATACAACATCAATTATTGTGCAAATATAAAACTGATCCCTAGCAAATGTTGCCTAGTATATATTGATGTCATAATCATACCTAACACTATTATCCATACCTTTTCAGAAACTTTTGCCCATATGAGTAATCAGGAAAGCAAACATCAAAGAGTGTGTGATTTGCTGAATGCACTCGTCACACCAAAGGAGATTTCAAAAATAGTTGGAGTGTCCATAAAGACTGTTTAGAATGGAAAGAAGAGAATGACTATGAGCAAAACTATTACGAGAAAGTCTGGAAGATACTATTAAAGAAGAATGGGAGAAGTCGTCACCCGAATATTTGAGGAACACTTGCGCAAGTTTCAGGAAGCGTGTGAAGGCAGTTATTGAGAAAGAAGGAGGACACATAGAATAAAAACATTTTCTATTATGGAAATTTTCTTGTGGCAAATAAATTCTCATGACTTTCAATAAACTAATTGGTCATACACTGTCTTTCAATCTCTGCCTCAAAATATTGTAAATTTTGCTTCCCCACCCTGTATAAAAAACGAAGTCCAATGACATCTACAAACAATATATCACTGCGGTCTTCAACACATTTTGGATCTAACTAACAACTTAAGATGGAACTAACAAATAACGTATTGATCCTGGCGTCATGCTTTTTTTTGTGTTTTATCTATTTATCTAGACAGGGACAATGCACAATATACACTACAAACAAAAAGTTAAGGATATTTTTTTTAATTTTTGAGCTTTTTTTTTTCTTTCAGTTGGGATTCTTGCATAGCGCTTTTTACTTTTTTGTGTCTGAACTGATATGAAAGACATTCTGTTAATGACCAGACATAGTTTTATTTAAAAACGGCAAAAACGACAAAAAAAAAAGAAGAAATATCCTTAACTTTTTGTTTGTAGCGTACATTAACCTTAAACTGGAGAGCTGTAGTGTACCAGGCTGTAGCGCTAGTGTTAATTTCCACCTGTAGTACTTGGGCAGGCTGATGTTGTCATTAAAAAAACAGACGTGAATAAATATTAATTATAAAAAAAAAAAAAAAAAAAGAATAATGTGCATCACAATAAGGATCCATTAAAACACCGACAGCGGAACCAACGATTAGCAGCTGCAAAATTAAGGAAATGAAGCTTCGATTCAGAAAAAAATTGTGTTAGAATATATTTTTTTAGTTGATTTGAATCGATTAATCATTTCAGCTCTAGTCCTTTTTGTGATATATCTGCTTGCAAACTGTAAAGGATATAAGTACGAAAGCACCCTTAAACACAGATTTATTAAAAACAAATTAAATGACTATATAATCACAGCTGCAGGTTTTTACAAATATCTGAGACTATTTGCAGAGTTTGGTATTCCCTCTCCATCGCCTTTCTTGTCATTTTCCTCTTTATTGAACAGGAAAACACACAAAAAAAAAGAGTAAAAAACCTAATTTCACTACTTGGGAGCAGACCCACTTTGATCTCGAGGGTGGTCTTGACCCCAGTTTGGTCTCATGGATTCACATTATCATAGTATTCTATTAAATAAGGCAACAGTTGTCTTGTTTCTGTCCTTCGTTTTCATTCTAAATTATTACAGTAAGAACTTCAGGACTTCAGTACATTCAACCTGTTTTTGTGGTGACTTCCAAATGATTTATCGCCGTTCATCTTTTGCATTTATCAGTATTTATCAAGTCTTTTCCTGTTCGCTGACCGTACAGATGATCATAAAAGCTCAGAGTAAATACTTCAGTCTTCTCAGAACCAAGAAAAACTGAAGCTAAATGGAGTTTTTCCACAAAACGTATCATGAACTGAATGTAAAAACAACCACCGTCACTGATCCAACTCCATGGGTTTTACAGGTGAATCGATGCTGTAGAAGATGACTGTGTTTCCATGGTAACTACAGAGCCCCTGAATATCTAAATGGGTGACTTATTTGACAATTTTTAAATTAATTTTGCTTATTTTTATTCCTTTTATGTATTATTTTATTTGTTTTTCTTCATTTTCTTAGTTATTTTGTTTATATTTCTACATTTTGTTGCCTGTTGTTATTTATTTATTTTAATTTCGTTCAGTTTGTGGCTTATTTCTCGATGTAACTGATTTATTATTTAGTTATTCTGTTTTTCATGTAATGGATCATGCTGTTTGTTTTTGTCATTTTGTGTGTCCATCCACCGTCACTGATCCAACTCCATGGGTTTTACAGGTGAATCGATGCTGTAGAAGATGACGGTGTTTCCATGGTAACTACAGAGCCTCCGAACGTCCGAATGGGTCACTTAATTTGACACATTTTTTAAAATCATTTTGCTTTTTTTTTATTCCTTTTATGTATTATTTTATTTGTTTTTCTTCATTTTCTTAGTTATTTTGTTTATATTTCTACATTTTGTTGCCTGTTGTTATTTATTTATTTTAATTTCGTTCAGTTTGTGGCTTATTTTTCCATGTAACGGATTTATTATTCAGTTGTTCTGTTTTTCATTTAATGGATCATGCTGGCTGTTTTTGTCATTTCACCCACTGTCATTGATCCAACTCCATGGGTTTTACAGGTGAACCGATGTTGTAGAAGATGACGGTGTTTCCACGGTAACTACGGAGCCTCTGAACGTCCAATGGGTCACTTATTTTGCAAAGTTTTTATTCATTTAGTTCACTTTATGGACTATTTTATTTGTTTTTGTTAGTTATTTTGTTTATATTTCTACATTTTGTTGCCTCTTATTATTTTCTCTTCAATTTTGTTCAGTTTGTGGTTTACTTTTCCCTGTAACTTATTATTTTATTGATTTATTATTCTGTTCGTTTGGGTTTTTTTTTTTTTTTATTTTATGGATCATGCTGGCTGTTTTTTTTGTCATTTTGTGTGTCCATGAATTTTACTGGTGAATCAGTGTTGCCTATTTTATTTTATTTTCTTCAATTTTGTTCAGTTTGTGGCTTATTTTGTTAATATTAGTCATTATTTAGTTGGTTTCTTAGATGACGATGTTTCCATGGTAACTACGGAGCCTCTGAACGTCCAAATGGGTCACTTAATTTTACACATTTTTTAAAATCATTTTGTTCATTTTTATTCCGTTGATGTATTATTTTATTTGTTTTTGTTCATTTTCCTAGTTATTTTGTTTATATTTCTACATTTTATTGCCTGTTTTTTTTTTTTTTTTTTTTTTTAAATTTCGTTCAGTTTGTGGCTTATTTTTCCATGTAACTGATTTATTATTCAGTTGTTCTGTTTTTCATTTAATGGGTCACGCTGGCTGTTCTTGTCATTTTGTGTGTCCATGGGTTTTACTGGTGAATCAGTGTTACAGAAGCTGACATTTTGTTGCCTATTTTACACTTTTTTCTTCAATTTTGTTCAGTTTGTGGCTTATTTTGGCAATATTAGTCATTATTTTGTTGGTTTCTTAGATGACAGTGTTTCCACGTTCACCGCGGAGCCTCCGAACGTCCAAATGGGTCATATCTGATGACTATGACAAGACGACAAACTGTATTTTACACCTATTATTTCCATGTATTGATAGGATGAATGGATCAACAGGTATTAAATATTTTAGATCAGTAGATGGTTTGAGTCAACGGTGGCTGTTTAGATCTTGGAGGTTTGAAATATAACTTAGTTCTAACTTGATTTGGTCACTTTCTCTTTGCTTTTGTACAGTTATGAGACTTGAACGTGGCTTGACACTTTGGGAACTCATTTCTACCAAATGAATTCCAAAAGGAATCCGGTCAACCCCACAAAACAACTACAGATTCTCACGCCAAGTTTGGACTGAGGGCGATTAATGATACCATCCTGGATTTGCACGATGCCTTATAATCCATAAAGGTTTACGTAGTCACAAGTCTTTGAGTCTGAATTGGTAAAATTTTATAACGATGCATTTTACTGTTTGTACAGGGAATTCAGAGTCCTGCATCGTCACATTCTCAGTATTTTTTTCCCCTAATGAGTATTTACAACTTTCCCACATCCGTTGGGAGGCACGCTGCGGCCTTGAATCGCATTACAACAATTACTTACGCTAACTTACTTATTCCTATTGGGTGGTCAGGTGTCTGTTTATGCCTGTGGGTTTCCAAGCACAAGATCCAGGCGGAGATTAATGGAAAAGCTCGTCTGCCCGCAAGACTTCCTCTGGTCTGCTGAGATTCAACTTGCGAGTTGACAAGTTCCCAGAATATGACCGCGTGGCTGCTTCCGAATCTTCAGCATCGTGTTTTTTCTGTTTATTTGGATCCTTGGGAGTTGCTACGAAGGTAGTCAAAGTGACCATCCTTGTAATATGTTGTTGAAATTCAAGGCATTTGAAGGTTTTAAAGAAAGTGACCATCACACATTTATTTCAACATTTGGGGCTCGACTGATGGTCTGAACTGCTGCAAGCTTAAAAAAAAAAAAAAAGAGGCATGTAATAATGAGTTAAATGAATTCTGAATTCTTCAGAGTTTGTTGTCTTGTTGGATGAGTAAAAGCAGGCCTCCAGCCGTCAGTGTAGCCGGGTCTTTCCCTCCGGTGTACGACATGAATAGACAAGAAAAGAACAGCCCTCAGACTGACACACAGGCCTCTCATTGAATCATGTGAACTAGGACAGGGGGAATTTCTGATAGCCCCCATCTTGGTGCACAGACGTTGAGACAAAAGACCTCACTGTCTGCCACCGTGGAGCTGGGACTTACCTCCAGGCATTGCCAAATAAAAAAATAAATAAATAAATAAAAGGGAAGAAGAAAGAAAGAAACGACCTCCTGGTTTCAGGACCTGAACTGTTGCCTATTGTTCCACTTAAAATGAAAATCCCCTCTCTTCCATCAGGGCCCCCGGTAACCTGTTCGCAAGCAGCTGGTGACCACCTGTGGAGCAAGTCAAATTAGGGAAGGATTCCTACTGTTTCTGTTTATTGTCTGCAGGTTTTTGTGTGCGGTATTGTGCTTTGGTCCTGCACGGTGGCGGTGGAGGTGGGTCGGCCGGCGGGACATCCAGTGGCTCCCTGGAGGATTCCGCTTTGTTGTTGAAATCATCAGGTTTTTCTCTTTTTGGCGGCACAATAACACAGGCCCTGTACGCCGGTGTTGGACTTCCATTTGTTACTCACTCGGGGAGAAATTGAGGTTCATTCAGTGTCTGGAAATTAGGAAGACTTTCAAGAGGTGATTCGAATGTTAGACGTTTTGAACTACCAACTGTGGCTCCTGGTTCTGCTTTTGTTTCAAGAGCTTCTGGTTAGAAATTCCAGTTTAATTGTTTACACGGATGCTAAACTAACCTTTCAACATCCGTCCTTTTTTTTTTGGAACCCCGTCAACTTTTGCTTAGGGTGAGGTTTAGGCTGAAGGACAAAGTGCACACATTAAACTTCATTTGAATGGGAAAATCGTCTCGTTTCTGTGGTTAGCATGTGGCAAACACCCAACCTAAAATACATCAGTTTAACTCTGCCTGAAATTTAACCCTTTAACAACGGTAAGCTTTCTTGTGCTGCATTTTGCACTTCTCAGTAAAGAAATCACTGTAATTCCTGAACCATTTGTGCTATCCACAAAATTCAAACGCTATCAGAAAACTGAAATCCTGAGCTTTCTGACACTATATTACAATTTACGGCCGCAATGTGGGACTGTATTACAAGTAGAAAGGAAGCTTTTCAAAGACTTCCACACAGGCTGAAAAACACCTGGAAAGAACAAAAAATAAAACATCATAATATGGATACTGAATGTTCAAGACCAAAAAGTATGTTTGAACAGATGTAAAATAGTTGAAAGTTCATTTCTGTAATCTCAAAAAGTTTCATTCTGGACATTTACAGTTGTGTCTGATAATAAATATGCTAAAAACTTCAAGTTGTTTTGTTCTTTTTTTTTTTTTACTAAAACACACTGCTTTAAGCATTCATTACACTGGTCAACAACAAATTTATTGTTGAAGTTTTTTGAGCTGATTTAGGATAATTTTGGTGTGCTGAATCCAAAAATCACATTAATTTTGCTGAATCAGGTCAACTCTCTGAACTCTGCTACATATCGGCTTTTTAACATTTTTGCTTACATTTATGGGCATTTTCACATCATATGATACAAAATTCTTTCGTATTTCTTGCAATAAACGAGTTCTGAAGATTTTACTTTTGCCAATTTATGATTGTTTTTTTTAATATTACAGGTGAATGAAATGGCTTCGACTAGAAGATCTTGCAAAAATAAGCCTGACGTATTCTGCTACATCTGCAGTGAATACACCATTGTACCTAACAGGAATCAAGTCACAAGTTTCATAAAGTGTGCTTACCAATCTTATTTTGGTATTAATTTTTATATTTTGTGAGAAGATCAAATTTTTCAAAATCAAATTAGCAAAAAAAATCTGACCTGATTGAGAAAAACAGATGTCATTTTTGGATTTAGCGGTGCAAAATGGTCCTAATTCAGTTGAAAAAACCTAGACAACTTGCAAAAAACATTTTTTTGTAACCCTGTGTTATTTATAATAATGATAATTAATGGCCAGATATTGAAAGTTAAGTTCTTCCTGAAGACAACTGTGTGAAAGAATTGGCAAAAAAAAACATTTTCTGACACTTACTGCTTCAGCAGCCTGTTATAACAGCAGTCTTAAAAGCGTTAATCTTATCCCTTATTTAGGACTGTAACAATTATAAAGTGTAAAGTTCTTGTTAGAGAAGTTAAATGATGTGATAAGATGTGGGTTTCCAGGCCTTAAAGCAATCGGAGTAGAACTTTGAAGATTCACAAAGCGGTTTCAAAGCTGCAAAGTGTCTTATTTATCAGAAATATAAGATCATTTCCCCCAAAACCATAAGATTTGAGGAGTTTTCAGTGGATTTCAGCTTCAAGCACCACAATTGGAGCCTTTCAACCATCGAGGTCTGACCAAACAACCAAACTTATCATGTCACATAATGACAAATAAGGTTCTGAAAGAGGATATGTTTTCCAACCAGAGAGTAAGGATTGAAGTCAGGTTATATTTCTATTTAACAGATTATCAAATGCCAACTCTCAACTTGAAAATTCTGTCTGATTGACACAACCTCGTCCGACTGAAGTGGTTACGTGATGCATTTTTATTCCTCCAGCTATCAGTGGAATATTAGCCTCCATGCATTAAGCTAGAATAGATTTGAGGAAGAACAATACATTCTTGGCAGCCTGAAAGGTCTGTGAACCCTCCAGACACAGCAGTCTTTCGTGACTATCTTTAAATCTGAAAAAAAAAAAAAAAAAAAAAGATGGAGGAGAGATATGACCTCTGTTCATTTTCCCTCAAATTATCCAATTTGGCCTTTATGAGATCCCATTGCCTCGGAGACTCAAATTCCTTTTTCATCCAAACAAGAGATGCTCTTGTTTGGCGCTGCATTCATTCAGTATGGAGATAGAAAACAGATATTAATCATCATTTGGACACACCGACGAGAAAAAAAAAAAAAAAATCACTTATGGGTCACAGTGAAATGAGTCAGTATTACAAATCTGCAAAACACGGTGGTTCTTTGTGTCCACTTCCCGTTCCCAGGAATGTGGCTCGTCTTATGACTTGAGGTGGGGTTGGGGAGGTGAATGACATCACCGGTTGCTCTCACATTTGAGTTCTGACACAGTGGCACCTTGTGTTCCTATTCACCCCCCCACCGCCGCCGCCTCCCCACCTCCCCGCCATCTCCCCTCTGAAGCCTGGATTGTGCTCGGCTCTGCCTTTTCTTTCCCCCCTCAAAGAATACCTCCTTTTCTCTTGGTCCTCTTAAGCAGCTGCCTGCGTATGAAGTGGAGAAAATGACACTCCATCTCATGATGAATGGTACTTGACCCCCGGAACCCGTTCCTGTGGGGCTCGCACTGCACTGCATTTACATAAACCAGGGGATCTCACGCACGTACTTGTTTACACCCGCAAAAAAAAAAAAAAAAAAAAAAAAACACCGCCGACGCCCACTCCTGCTACCACCGAGGTGCTGCAAATGAAGATTAAATATTTGTTGATGAACCTCAGCGGTAAATTGGACAACCTTTTCTCTCTCTCTCTGCTCTTGCTTCCTGGTTTGACACCCATCCACAGTGGTGGGGTTGCCTCTCTGAGAGCCCTTTTGTTGCATGATTAATTACTCTGAGCAACAGTTATGGCGGGATTAACAATTAGCTAGACCTGTCAAACAGTCAGTCTAAGATGGCAGACTAATTGAGCGGCTGGTTGGCCATTGTGTCCCAGTATAAGGCCAAGGAAGTGGGGATGGTTCACAAGCCTTTCATCTCTTTTACAGGCCTAATACTGCGGCAGAAAAGGGACTGCTATCAGGCACAGGGAGCTTGGGTAATTTTTCATGAATATTCATACGCCTCCTCTATCCGCAGTGAACTTTACAAAGTTACCTTCATGGTGCATGTTCTGGAAGTCTGCAGCTCTCATTCTTTTGGAAATGATGTCTGCTTACTGTAAAAAGTCCAAAACCCTGCAAAGCATCTCCTACCAACTCACGGAGAGAGTTTTTTGTTTTGTTTTTTTTTACTTTATTTTTATTGTTTGAATTCTGTACAATACAAACATAAAGGACATTTGGGATATACTGACCGTAGTAAACCTTTCCGACTATCAATTGGTTTTAGTAATGTGACGTGGAAATCAATCTATGGGTCAGAATCTCCATCTTAAATATTCCGTTCACAATTTGTAGCATGCCATTAATTGTAGGTGGTTCTAATCTGCACCGTTTTTTGGTAACAGCCTTTTTACAGGCTGCTAATAGTATTTTAAACAAATATCTATCATTTTTAATTACATTATTACCAATAATACACCACCAAACATGTTTTAGGGCTTGCATAACCCAATATCTTAGCAAGTGTTGAATATAAATTATCCCAAAATGAGAGAGTTTTTGACTTTAATTTGTTTTTTTTTATATTTTATGTCTTAAAAAGGTACATACAAGTGAAAATGTATCAGCTCTGGTCAATAGGTGACCACATTTTGCAGGTAGTGTAGTGTATTTGCAGACTGGGTATTGGTTTAACCCCTTATTAATGCCTGAATCAATATACATATTTAACCCTTTCATGCACGGTGGTCACTACAGTGGACAGTTATTCTACAGCTCTTCTTTTGTATATTCATGGGTTTTGTTGTTTTAGTTCCATATCAGCTGACACAGTGGACACTTATGCATCATCCCATAATACATTGTAATTCATACCATTGCTGTAACTTTGCAGATCAGGTTGATAAACCTGATCTGCAGTAACATGTGTTAAACCAATTGCTAATTGTTATTAGACTGTAATCATCAGTTTTCTTAATCAAAAAGTTTTTGGTTTTTTTGCATATTGTCTGCATGAAGTTAGTAATAACAAGTATTAGAGTATGTTAAAATGTGAGAAAACATCAGATTAGCAGCATGAAAAATGTTTTTATTTCATAGTTTTCACGCAGTTTGTCACTTTCTGATGATAGGTTTTAAATACATGATTTTTTGCTTCAAAAATTGGTGTCCACCTAAGTTGACATTTTTGTAGCGCCATGAAAAATAGGTTCATAAAAAAATTTCAATCGTATTGTTTTTTTCATGCCTAAAGAGGAATAAAAACACTCAGGAAAAAAACTCAACTAAGGTTCTCATAATTCATGCATGAAAGGGTTAAACATAAAAAAAAAAAAAAGTTTTGCTTTCAAGCAGATGCTAAATAATTTTTCATACAGCCTTATGCTAACAGAAAGCTAAAGGATAAGATGTCATATGGAGAAGAGGTAGGATTAAATAAGTTATTAGCTAAGGAATAAAGTAGGATTATTTTGTTTGTTTTGTGGCATATTTGAAATAAACTGAATTAAATGAATCCATAAAGACCCAGCGCTACTTTTATTGTAGTTCCCAAATTATTTTTTCTCTCTATTTAACCTTTCTTAAGGGATTTCATACCATTTATTGTAACATTATCCTCCTTATTTGAAGTTTGATCGCTGTAAATCATGTATTTTCCTATATTTAACCCCTAAACACCCACACATCCACTAGCGACCAAAAGCACCTAAACTTTAAATAACTGTTGATCAATTAATCCTACGAACACGTGTAAAATACAGTTTGTCGTCTTTTCGCGGTCATCAGATATGACCCATTTGGATGTTCAGAGGCTCAGTAGTTACCGTGGAAACACCACCATCTTCTACAACATCGATTCACCAGTAAAACCCATGGAGTTGGATCAATAACAGTGGATGGACACACTGGGTTTACATTCAGTTGTTGATAAATTTGTTGAAAAAGTCGCTTGTTTTTCTTTTTTTTCCCTCTTTTAATTTAATACCCTTTGAATTTACTCTGAGTTTTCACGAACATCAAAATTAAATGCAAGAAATTAAATATGGGAAAACAGATGATTTACAGTGAAAAATGCAAAATGCAGTGGATAATATAATAAATGGTTTTGAATCACTAAAGAAAGGTTAAATAGAGAGAGAAAAAAAGGAATTTGGGAACTGACAAAAAAGTAGCACTGTTTTTTTATGTGTTAATTCACTGATCATGTAAATTTCAGAGAAAATTCAAAGGTTATAAAACAAAACAGAGAAAACTGAGTTTTTCAGTAACATAATGTACATCATTAACCCTTTCATGCGCAGTGGTCACTCCAGTGGACAGTTATTCTACAGCTGTTCTCTTGTATATTCATGGATTTTTGTTGTTCTTTTCGTTGTTGTTTTTTTTTTTTTTTTTTTGTTTGTTTTTTTAGACATATCTTTACTAAAGTTTTAAGACACTCCATATCTTTTCTGACATGAATTGGTATCATTATGTAGATCTCTCCTGAGCATAAAGCCCCAGAATCACAAATCCTCCCCATAGTTTTCACACAATTTATCAGTAAATACATGTTTCTGTGCGTGAAAAATTAAACGTGTGGTGTCCAGCTGAGTGGACATTTTTGCAACTTTATGAAAAATAGGTTCATAAGAAATTGTTTTCATTATTATTATTATTTTTTTTATACGTATTTTTTACATTTTGAAAATTATTTTTATTTTATTTATTTATTTATTTTTTTCCCCAGAAGAAAATGTTCAGTCGCATTGTTTTTTTTCATGCCTAAAGAGGAATAAGAACACTCAGGAAAAAATTTTGATTAAGGTTCTCATAATTCGTGCATGAAAGGGTTAACTGAACTCCGCTTTAGATTACACCACATACGTTACTTTTCTGAACTACTTATTACTTGTGTGTGTGGGGGGGGGTCATGGGGATGGTGGGGTTCACCCTGGACTAGACGCCAGTTCGTTGAATAACCATTCGCACCTACGATTTAGACTGACCGATTAAACTCCAAAGGTGCTCATGGGAGGTGGGAGGAAGCCAGGTTACTGTGGAGAAAATGCAAAATCCATGAAGAAAAGGCCTACGCCGGTCTGTGCTGGGATCACACCTTGGATGTTCTTGCTGAGAGGTGGCAGTCTTAACCCCTTAACGTCTACTGATGCAAATGTGCAGAGATAGAGTATGTATTCCCCCAGCGCTGGTTTGGGAATATTTGATACGTACCTAATGAGGCCAGTGAAAATAACTGTATGGCATCAATAAAACCACCTCCATCTCCTAAGAAAATCTGTTTATTACTTTGTCATTGCTAGTGACTGTTAGGCCTGTTGTTGCCCAAATTTGTGTCTACTTTTGTGTGCTACGAACAAGTTAACAATCTCCACTTAATCCATTAAGACCCAAACAGCCACCAACAACCCAAACCATCTACGGATGTAAACCGTTAAGTGCCTGTTAATCCATTAATCCTATCAATACATGTAAATAACTGAGATAAAATACAGTTGGTCATCTTTTCACTGTCGTCGGATATGAGCCACTTGGGCTCGGTAGTTATCGTGGAAACGCCGTCATCTTCTACAGCATTGATTCAGCAGTAAAACCCACAGAGCTGGATCAATGACAATGGATGGACACACTGGGTTTATGTTCAGTTAAAGGTATATTCTGTTGAAAAAGTCAAATTTTCTTCGTTTTTCTCCGTTTCTGATATTATGACAATTAACTTGGATCTGAGCTTCTATGAACATCTACATGATCAGTGAAGTAAAAATGGGGAAAATACCTGATTTTAATTGGGAAAAAATGCAAAATACAGAGGATAATGTTACAATAAATACTGATAAAAAACTTAAAAAAAAAAAAAAAAGGTTACATAGAGAGAAAAACTCATTTGGGAACTTCCACAAAAGTAACACTGGGTCTTTACGGGTTAAAGAACCTTATCTTATAGTATCTTATCTTACCTTACCTTATAGAATCTTATCTTACATTAATAATAATATTAATACATTTTACTTATAAGTGCCCTTCAGGACACTGTACAGTAGAGAATAAAACAGACAATGCAAGAAATACAAAGTAAACAAATCTTACCTTAACCCTTTCATCCATACTGGTCACTACAGTGGACAGCTATTCCACAGCTGTTCTCTTCTATATTCATGGATTTTGTTGTTTTCGTTTTTTTTTTGTTTTTTTTTTGTTTTTACACAAATCTTTATTAAAGTTTTAAGACACTACATATCTTTTCTGACATGAATTGGTGACATTATGTAGATCTCTTCTGACCATAAACCCCCTGAATCACAAAGCCCTCCCCATAGTTTTCACACAATTTATCAGTAAATACGTTTCTGTGCGTCAAAAATTAAACGTGTGTTGTCCAGCTGAGTGGACATTTTTGCAACTTCATGAAAAATAGGTCCATAAGAATTTTTTTTTTTTTATAATTTTTTTAGGTAATTTTTTTTTCATTTTTAAGATTATTGTTATTTTATTCTATTTTTTAAATTTATTTTTCAGAAGAAAATTTTCAATCACATTGTTTTTTTCATGCCTGAAGAAGAATAGAAACACTCAGGAAAAAAAATTTGATTAAGGTTCTCATAATTCGTGCATGAAAGGGTTAAAGTATCTTATCTTACTTTATCTTATCTAATAGAAACTTATCTTAAAGTATCTTATCTTATTCTACCTTATCTTATAGAATCTTATCATATCTCATCGTGACCCAACAGGTACAAAACAGTAACATTTCTTAGAACCAACTGGTCACCAGATTTAATTATTTGCATTAAAATGTCACCTTTGCACCTCCTTAAGTTCAGTCTCCACAACCACTTTTGCGTTCAATAATAATAATAATAATAATAATCCGATAATACACAATAATAACCAGAACCAGGACAATAGCCTCTTCCACCACTGTTGCTACTTGAAGCCCCGAAGCAAGACAAAGTCAAACTTGGCCCGACAAAGACAAAACAACCCTGCAAATAATATGTGAGCCAAGTTTTGGATGTGAAAAAAAAGGAGAAACCTGCAAGGCCACACAACTGAAGTGGCTTCCTCAAAGACTTTTTATCCCCGGTGTCCATGGGAAGAACCCCAGCGGAACAGCTGCAATGGCAAGCCATGGCTCCTCATGAAAGGTTTTGCCTGGAGGCAGGGAGGCGAACGACTTGATCGTGAAGAAAGTCAATTGTTCGCTCGCTCAAAGGCAAAAAGCCCAGGAGGAGCTGCACCATGGTGTGTGGGACATATCAAAATATTTGACAGACTTCAGCATTATGAAAAACCTTCGTGCTCTTTTTTTTCCCTCGGAGGTTTTGTTTTTCCGCCCACCACCGACCCGTCACACTCCCATCAGACCCCCTGACTGGCCTGTGTCATTGTTTGGGCCCCGAGAGTTCAAAGCGGGCCCTTTAGGAGCCGCTCAGTGTGCGTTGACACCATGTAATGAAATTAGCAGTTGTTGCTAAACAGGTTTCAATCAAAGAGTCCGAGCCAAGACCTAGTGCCCACTGTTCATGAATCACCTCATTCACTGACTTGTGGCAGACAGTCTGGGACTTTGTTACAGCTTTTATTGACCGATCATTCAGCCAGGTAGTCCCACAGAGAATAAAACAGAGACCTGGCCAAGAGTTAGACACCCACACCAAACCACGCTCCATAATACACCCACCGAAGGCAAAGGCAAAGGAGGTCATTCTACAACTCGAAGGTCATTTGTCCCAAATGCACCAGGAACTTATCGCACTAACAGACGACGCAGCTGCACTCAGTCTAGAAATACGAAAAACAGCTTCCACCCACTGCACCTGTTCTACGTCGGTTCTATCACAAGGAAGCGCATCCACAGGATCGTTACGAGTTCCACAAGTCAGAACAGAACTGGGAAAGAAAGCCTGGAACAACTTACAGAAGGAGAGTAAACTAGATATGTGGATTACTGCCATGAAATGGACACAGTTTCATTTTGATATGTGTATTATTACTATAAAATGGACAGAGTTTAATTTTGATATGCATATAATCACTACACAATGGACAGAGTTTAATTTTGATATGCGCATTATTACTATAAAATAGTTTAAATTTGATATGCATATTATTACTATAAAATGGACAGACAAATTTTGATTCGTGTATTATTACTATAAAATGGACAGTTTAATTTAGATACGCAGATTATTACTATAAAATGGACAGAGTTTAATTTTGATACGCATATTATTATTATCAAATAGACAGAGTTTAATTTTAATAAACATACTATAACTATAAAATGGACAGAGTTTAATTTTGATAAGCATATTACTATCAAATGGACAGAGTTTAATTTTGATACGCAGATTAATACTATAAAATGGACAGAGTTTAATTGTGATACGTATATTATTACTGTAAAATGGACAGAGCTTAATTTTGATACGCATATTACTATAAAATGGACAGTTTAATTTTGATATGCATATTATTACTATAAAATGGACAGAGTTTATTACCCCATCCCCCCAAAGACATGTAAGGGGTATCGTTTTTGGTTCAGTTTGTTAGTTTCTTTGATTGTTTGTTAAAACTATTGGTTGAATTCACACCAAATTGGGTTTATAGATTGCCAGTGACCCATAACAGATGTCAGTACATTTTGGGACAGATAGCTCAAAGTTCAAAGTTTTTATGATTTCTGAAAAACTTTTCATTTACTTATAATGGGCAAAATATGTGCGAGGGGCGGGGTTTGTTGTACCTGGCACCACTTGTTTTGATTGTAATACTGTCATGAAATGGACAGAGTTTATTTTTGATATGTTGCATTTTTGTGTTGTGTGCAGGCTTAGTCAGAATTTATTTTAATACATATAAAATTCGTGAAGCTTACATATGGAAGCTGACACGGGAATTCATGGTCGGTAAAAGACAAGGTAAGGGGGTGGGAGTATACAAGGTGAACCTCATTGTCATTTGTTTTCATGTATATGTATAGGTTTTTGTTTGTTTGTTTCATTTATGAGGACTCAGTAGGATTATTTGTTTTGTTGCATATTCAAAATGAACGAAAACTAAATATTAGCTAAACCCAGTCACCTTCGACCTTTGGCTCCAAAAAGCCGAACATAATCTCCTATACGACACCGTGTTTGGACGTATACGTAGCCGGTTGAACCCAGCGCTGCTCATTTCAACAGATCCAATAAAAATCCCGCCACCTTCGTCAACAATATCACTCGTTTGTTTGTTTGCTCGCTCTGAAAACGCGCTGCAGTTGCACAAAGCAGCGTCTGATTTATGCGTGTTTACACACCGTTGTCGAACATTTTCACCTGGTGCTTTCACAACTCCCAGGAATTATCCGACGCATAACACATGTAGCGCCGCTGCGTTAACAACGGCCTCGGCTACACACACCGACACTTATCGCGTGTGTGTGTGTGTGTGTGTGTGTGTGTGTATGTGTGTGAGCGAACCTGTGATGCATGTGTTTATTCATGCATCTGCGTAATGCATGTGTTTATTTGCGTGTGTTGTTCTTCATGTGTGTGTTCTCGCCTCCAGGCTTGTCTCCTGAGTCCAATCCACCCACCCACCATCCAACCCCCCCCCCTACTCCCTCCACCCCCTCCTCCTCCTCCTACACACACACCTAAAACTGATGGCTTTGAATCACTGGAAACCCTGCTGCTAATTTATTTGCGCCGAGCATTATGGGAATTAATGTACCTGACATTCAATGACAACAGCCGGTGCTTTGTGGCCCTTTTTACATTTCAACACATTCCCGCCGTACACGCACCCGCCTATTGAACAACGTCCGTCTTCCCACCTAGCTGAAAGGAAAACACAGACACGGCAGGCTCTGAACCTCTAGGTGCAGGAGGCTGTTAGCGCTGGCTGATGATAGTAGCAAAACATTAACATAATAATTAGTGTCTTGTAATTGTTTCATTAAAACCAGTTGTTCCATTTCTCCTCTTGTTCTCCCAGAAGACGCCAGTCGGAGATTGGACGTCAGCCAAAGGGAGGGTCGGTCCACGGTTTCGTACGCCGCTCAAGATGCACCCCCCCCCACATACCATAGGAAACAAGTGGATGCTGTCGGTAACCATATGATGACATAAAAACACCAGGGTCGAATATATGGGTTTTTTTTTGTTTTTTTTTAACTTATACAGGGTGGGGAAGCAAAATTTACAATATTTTGAGGCAGGGATTGAAAGACAGTGTATGACCAATTAGTTTATTGAAAGTCATGAGAATTTATTTGCCACAAGAAAATTATAAAATATTTCATAGTTTTCACAGTATACCAGTAAATACATGTTTCTTGACTTCAAAAATTAAACACATCCTATCCATTTGAGTGGACATTTTTGCAACTCCACAAAAAATAGATTCATAAAAAGCTGTCAATCGCATTGTTTTTTTGTTTTTCTTTTCATGCCTAAAGAGGAATTCAAACGGGGGAAAAAAATCATGATTAAGGTTCTCATAATTCATGCATGAAAGGGTTAAGTACTTGTATCGGTACTCGGTATCGGCAAGTACTCAAATGTAAGTACTTGTACTCGGTCTGGAAAAAAGTGGTATCGGTGCATCTGTAACTGACACTATGTTCTAAATGTTTGTGTTGTAAAATTTCTAAAATGAAACAATGAAATACAGGGTGGGGAAGCAAAATTTACAATGAACATTTAGTTGTTTTTTCTCAGCAGGCACTACGTCAATTGTTTTGAAACCAAACATATACTGATGTCATAATCATACCTAACACTATTATCCATACCTTTTCAGAAACTTTTGCCCATATGAGTAATCAGGAAAGCAAACGTCAAAGAGTGTGTGATTTGCTGAATGCACTCGTCACACCAAAGGAGATTTCAAAAATAGTTGGAGTGTCCATAAAGACTGTTTAGAATGGAAAGAAGAGAATGACTATGAGCAAAACTATTACCAGAAAGTCTGGAAGATACTATTAAAGAAGAATGGGAGAAGTCGTCACCCGAATATTTGAGGAACACTTGCACAAGTTTCAGGAAGCGTGTGAAGGCAGTTATTGAGAAAGAAGGAGGACACATAGAATAAAAACATTTTCTATTATGTACATTTTCTTGGGGCAAATAAGTTCTCATGACTTTCAATAAACTAATTGGTCATACACTGTCTTTCAATCCCTGCCTCAAAATATTGTAAATTTTGCTTCCCCACCCTGTAGGTGCATCCCTAGTGTCAGTTGTCGTCCTGTATATTGTCCATTTTTTCCATTGATCTTCATAAGTTGCTTGCTGTAGTTTTATGATACGCATAAGTCTGTCCATGTTGTGAATTTCTTCCACAATGTCTCTCCAGTTATTTAGGGTAGGAGGGTCCACTTTACACCATTTTCGTGCGATGACTTTTTTAGATGATGCCAAGAGGATTTGAATCAAATACTCATCCTTACTTGGTCTGTCTTTTCCTGTTAAATGATCCAAATATAACACAGAACATGTCCTTGGTAGTTCATATCCCAATATTTTTCCAAGTTCTTCGCTGATATTATTCTAATATTGGGACAGTTTAGTGCACTGCCAAAAAACATGTGCATGACCCACATCCTGCTCACCGCACACCAGTGACGATTTCTCATAGACTGCAGTGGAAGCCCGGCTTCCCCTAAAATTATGAAAATTAAATGGTTAAATATGTTCGATTGTGTTGCCATTTCATGGACCACAAATGCGTTAGAACACGTTCATCTCACAGATGAGTTCGTTCAGAATTAGTTTTATCACAAATCAGACTCGATGTTGTTCACTTCTCCTCCATTCCCGTGTCTGTTTTCTCCTCCATCTCTGCTCAGTGCATTTGTCCGTAGACTGTGTCCGTCTCTGGGCTTCAATGGGACTGAGTGGAACAGTTTTTTTCACTGCCTCAAAACTGGACGGTAATTGGATAAATGCCACGATGTTGTCCCGCCCCCAGACGCCGGGCGTCTCTGGGGGTGAATGGAGCTGTGGGCGGGGCTCGGCCGGGCCGGACACCAGAATCCCACGTGCTGATTGGAGGATCGGTCGAAAGGCTGAATCCTGTTTGATTGACAGCTGTTTTCAGATCTGCTCCTTCACTGGACAGAGTTCAGTTTAATACTGTTGTGCATTCTGCTGTGAAATCAGAGAAACCACTACGAAATTACTCGTTCATTTCTTGCACTGTAAATAAAACACACTCATTGGACTTCCTTGTTTCAATTTAACATAATTTCAGTGTTTTCTTGTTTCAGTTCCATAATTTAATCATTTCTTGTTCGAGTTCAATATCGTTTTGTCGATAGTTAAATCAATCAAACTGTCGGCTAGGTCGGAGTGAAAGGAGCATCTGTTTAAAAAGGCTGAAGTCTGACACCTGCAACACAATGGGCCAAGGCAATCTAAGCAGAGAGGACACTGGTCCAGTCCCTGGAAAAGACGCCGACTTGGTACGATAAGGTCACTGAGCATTTTCTTAAAAAGGAACGGAGGGCCGAATGTATGTTTAAGTAACTCTGGTCTACAAGGAAAATGCTTCCAGAATAAAAGTAATGAAATTTTACCACATGAGAGTCACTGATAAAGAAAAATCAAGTCAAAAATGCTGGTTGGCTGAACTTTCCAAGATACAGCCTTGGGTCAAAACGTGAAATTCAAGAATTAATGAGAGAATGGGTTTGACTCAAAAGGAATATTTGTCTCAGAGCTACAAGATCTACTTCAAAACACTGTCTGCACATTAGAATACATTCACTTTACAGGTTCTATTTAGTGGAAGATTTATAAAACTATTATATAAATGTACATAAACCAATATATATGTGTAATAACACTTAATCATATACCTTGAAAACATCAGCAAACCGGCACTTTTGTCATTTATTTTCCAATTAATCTTATTAAAATACGTAACATTTAGCACATTTAATCTCTGAAGCAAATCATTTCTAAAAAATTGTAGACCAGTGTAACTTGACAACTTTTTTTTTTTTTTGATGTAAGCCGACAATGAGCTTCCCCTGTTTGAAAGACAAGCAGCCGCCACTGCCGCACACCCTCCAACAGGGCTGAGGTAAAGCTAGTGAAGCCTTTTGGATCTTTGGTGTTATAAAAAAATCTCATTATGTTTTTCCAACAAAATATTTTCCAATTTCTGGAATTAGATGTAGTTACTTGAGTTTCACATATTTCATACCATGTATCATCTCTTAATTCTACCCACAGTTCTTTTTTCCATTTATCTCTAATATACAGAGTTGAAGAAATATGTAAAAAAAAAAAAAAAGGCATATTTTTACAATCAGATCTGTTGTTGGCTCGACGACAGAGGACTACGTCAAATACTTGGACATGAAATCCCGTATATGATGTCTTCCAAAGGTCACATGGCATAATAGTATGGGAAAGTGGCAGTTCATTTAGAGGCTGCAAATACATACACAAGCGCTCATGCATATACAGTGGCCAGCAGGCTGTGAAGTGCATTCATTCACTCTTTCACACACAGACAGACACATTCGGGCCCTCATTAGCATTTTAAAGAGGAAATTCCACCCGTTTACCGTTTAGTACCTGCCAGTCTGCATTTGTGAGCGCGATCAACTCCTCCAACAGCCACCGACTGCACAAGTGAAACCTGTGATGTTATTAACATGTAAATTATAAAGCTGCTCCTCGCTGTGCACCTATACTGACGGACTGGGGTTGGAAGAAAGAAATATGGAGAACTAATGTGTGTCCTATTTGATTACTGATGTACAATTTTTACATTTGACACTTTTGTTGTCTTTGTGCAGGAACCGAAACCATCTACATGTCCTAAAATGTGTAATTTAGAACCGTTAATCCGATCAATACATGGAAATAATTGAGGTAAAATACAGTTTGTCACCTTTTATATTGATTCACCAGTAAAACCCCGAAATGAGAGTGGTTATAGATAGTTGTTTTATGATCAATTAATGATATATTTTGCTGAAAAAGCGCCTTTTTCTTCTATTTTGGTTTAATAACCTTTAACCCTTTCATGCATATTGGTCACTCCAGTAGACAGCTATTCTACATCTGTTCTCTAATATATTCATGGGTTTTGTTGTTTTAGTTCCATACGAGTTAACACAGTGGACACTTTTGCACCATCCCGCACACTGACATTCATACCATTACTATAACTTTGCTGTTCTTGATAAACCTGATCTGCAATGACATGTTTGAGTGTAAATCAATTGCTAATAAAAATTGTGCATATGATAAAATGTGAGAAAACATCAGATTAGCTGCATTAAAATGTTTTGATTTTGTATAGCACTTTCTGATATTCAAAAATTAAACACATGGTGTCCAGCAGAGTGGACATTTTTGGAACTCCACAAAAAATTATGAAGGTATATTTGTTTCTTTATTGCTTTAACCCCCCCCCCAAAAAAAAAAAAAAATCCATAAAAAAATAATTTCACTTCAAAGAAACAAAGTGTTCTGATGAAATTTTTTTTTGATCTATCTATCTATCTATCTATCTATCTATCTATCTATCTATCTATCTATCTATCTATCTATCTATCTATCTATCTATCTATCTATCTATCTATCTATCTTTTTTTTTTTTTTTTTGCATTCAAACACTTTTCTTTTATTGAATTTTTTTTTTTAGTTAAAGCAATAAAGAACCAAATCAACCTTCATAAAAACCAGGTTTATTAAAAAAAAAAAAAAAAATCAATTGCATTGTTTTTTCATGCCTAAAGAGCAATAAAAACACTCGGGGAAAAAAATCTCAACTAAGGTTCTCATAATTCGTGCATGAAAGGGTAAAATTTACTCTGAGTTTTTTTGAACATTACATCAGGGGTGTCAAACTCATTCTAGTTCAGGGGCCACATTCAGCTAAATTTGATCTGCAGTGGGCCAAACCAGTAAAATAATAACGTAATAATATAGAAATAATGTCAAACTCCAAACTAATCTCTATGTTTTAGAGCGAAAAAAGTAAATTTACATGATGGAAAGGTTTATATCTACAAACTGTCCTTTCAAAAAGATGTGAATAACAGGAACAAACTGAAAAAATAAGTGTAATTTTAACACTATTCTGCCTCAGTTTATCATTTCCACATGTACATTATAACGTACAGATCACAGTGGATCTATAAATACACAAAACATTTAATAACAGACAGAATATTGGTAAAATTGTACGTACTTCTCAAGACATTTCAGGTTGTTCACATTTTTGTTCAGGTTATTCACATTTTTTTTTTTTTTTTTTTTTTTTTTTTTTTTACAAAATTATACTTTGTTTTAGTGTGAATACATGAAAATATTTACATTTACAAAGAAACATTTGGAGTTGTCCTTATTTTTATGTTATTATGATAGTATTTGACTGATTCTGCCCACTAGAGATTGAACTGGTCTGAATGTGGAACCTGAAATCAAAGGATTGTTTATATCTTCAGTGTAATTTTTGCATTTCACAAATTCATCCTAAGGGCCAGACTGGACCCTTTGGCACATGTTTGACTCCTGTGATCTACATGATCAATAACTTAAATATAGGAAAATACATTATTTACACTGACAAAATGCAAAATAAGGAGGATGATATTACAATCAATGATGACAAATCACTTTAAAATTAAATTTAGAGGAAAAACTCATTTGGGAATTGCAATAACAGTAGCACCGGGTCCTTATGGGTTAAATATACATTACAGCTAGGGATGTATGATTTTATGATATTGGCATAAAAACGTAAAATCGGTGAATATTGTTATCGGTTTTTTTGCCTAACATTAAAACCGATAAAACACTGCCTTGAATTCGCCGGCATTTACCGACGTGTAAATGAAGCATTGTTTGTAGCTGAAAGAAATGTGCAGTTTTCAAAACTGTACAGTAGAGTTGCCACACTGTAATAGACTCATGGAGGGAGGGAGAGAAAATAAATAAATATGGCATTTTTTCTACAACTTAAGTTGAAGTATGTATTCTTTGCACAGACAGTGTTTACATTTTGAAAGCCTTGTTGCATTTGAGAATGCATCCAATGGGGCATCACAATAAAATTAGGCATGATGTGTTAATTCCATGACAGGAGATATGTGATGTTACCGAAAATTAGTTTAATATCCCACACATATCGGCAACGGTATCGGTAGATATCGGAAATTAAGCGTTGGACAATATCGACATATCAGTTTTTTGCAAAAAAGCCAATATCGGACATCCCTAATTACAGCTACATGATAATACCTGATTTTCACTGAAAATTTGTAAAATTCAGAAGAAAAACATGATAATAAATGGTGATAAATAACACTTCGGAAAGGTTTTGGAAGTTGCTACATAAACATTTCTGTCTTTCTGTGTTTGTTCATTAACATGCTTGAAATACGGTGTCATTTTAGTTTTTATGATTAAGATTTCTTTTCTTTTGCACTGGTATGTTGCATATTGCTTCTGTAAACTGTTAAATTTCCCCATGGTAGGATCAATAAAGTCTTATCTAATCTTTAAAAGGACAAAGTGAGGAAAAAAATCATGACCTGATCAGCTGCTACTGACCAAAACAATCTACTGATCGAAACTAATACCTGTTGATCCGTTCATCCTATCAATACATGTAAAGAATTGGCGTAAAATACAGTTTGTCGCCTTTTCGTGGTCATCAGATACCATTTGGACGTAAAAGAGGCTCTGTAGTTACCGTGGAAACACTGTCATCTTCTACAACCCATGGAGCTGGATCAATGCCAGTGGATGGAGACATTTGTTTTTATGTTTAGTTATTGATATATTTGCTGAAAAACTCACTTTTTCTTCAGTTTTCTCTGTTTTGAGATAATAACCTGGGAATTTCACTGAGTTTTTATCAACATCTACATGATCAGTGAATTAAATATAGGAAAATACATGGGAAAAAAGCAAAATAAGGAGGATAATATTGCAATCAGTGGTCCTAAATCCCTTAAGAAAAGTTAAATATAGAGAAAAAAATTAGTGAAACGTGGAAACACCATCATCTTCTACAGCATTGATTCACCAGTAAAACCCATGGAGTTGTATCAGTGACAGTGGTTATTAGTTTTATCTTCAGTTAATGTTATATTTTGCTGAGAAACTCACTTTTTCTTCAGTTTTCTCTGTTTAGATATGTTAACCTTTGAGTTTTTAAGAACATCTTCATGATCAGTGGATTAAATATAAGAAAATACCTTGTTTTGCAGGTACGCAGAGGATAATATCAGAATAAATGCTGATAAATCACTTGGGAAAGAAAAAATAAATATTTGAAAGTTGCCACAAAATTACTTGTATGTGTTCAAGGATAATTTAGGCTAAAATTGAACACTTAAAAATCCCTAGACGCATATTTATAATGAGTATAGGTTGAATTAATGATACATTTTGCTTAAGAAATGGGCTTTTCCAACAAAATTCCACCTTTTTTTCTGACTTGACACAATAACCGTTGAATTTACTCTGAGTGTTTAAGTTTTTAAGGTTAAATATAGAAGACAATTCACTTTTTTCAGATCTTACTAACACATGAAACAAAATGACAATTCATTAAATAACATATTGACTTCATAATATTGTGTAATAAATCAGTTGCCTGTGTTTGTGTGTTTAAACAGCTGTAAAAGATGTGGTTGGAGACTCAGATTTGGTGGAGATTTACCAGGGTTTGACTAGATTTGTCCTAGATTTGTGTGATTGCATTCCTCTAGAGAGTCCTCCAACTAAAAAGCTTTTTGGGAGGAGGGGGAGATTTCGATAAACTGTACGACCACAACTTCTGTCGGTGGATAAAAACCAAATCAGAGCTGGAAGTCGCTCATTTCAACTGCAGCTCGTCAACCACATCTGCAAAAGGAGTCGCTGCTTCGTTGGCATAGATGGGAAAAAAAGGGGTTTAATTTGTGAAAATAACATTTCTAAACTCAACATGTGACTTTTATAATGTTTGTTCGAGTATTTTGATGGAATCCACAGAAACTAACACAACAAAGCAGCTGCATCATATCATTACAATTATGTAACTATACTAAAAAAAAAAAAAAGATGGTATTGTGGGGCATTTTATTAATAATAATAATAATAATAATAATAATAATAATAATACATCACTTTTATATAGAGCTTTTCTAAGTACTGAAAGACGCTTTACAATAAACAACCAAGGGACAAACATACATCCAACGGGTAAACAGATACAAAAATAATACTAAATGGTAATCAATAATGGTAATTTTGGGTAAAAACATGAAATACCACTTTTTTCCCCCCATAAAACCTCCCACCCTTTATCTGCTGTATCCCCCAGAGCACAATTACAATTACATAAGGTCAAGTAGCCCTTAACTGATCCACTAACTCTGCTTTTGCGGACCATACAGTTCATTTTTTTAACACTAATAATTAAAGTGCGTCTTGTTTCTTTCAAAACAATCACTAACATTAGTGTACTTTATATTTGTATTCATACATTTAGTTATTTTATTATCCAATAGCTTCCAACCGGGACGAATATCCATTACTTTTAGCTAAAGTAAAACAGTTACATTGAGAAAACTCTTCTGTAATTTGTCCTTTTACACTTGAAATAATTTACTTACTCAACTGTTTTTATTTATTTTTTTGTTAATTTACACTTTTAAGTTTAGCACTTTTTAGCTGTAATATTAGCTTGCTATGTGAAACATAGGCTAAATGATATGTAGCTAACTATTATAACTTATGCTAACTTATATTTTGAACATTTATTAGTTTTATTCCTTTTAACATTTAGCAGCCACTTTTAGCTTCTATGTGAAACAGTTACATTGAGAAAACTATTGTGTAATTTGTCGATTTATATTTTAAATAATCTACTTGTTCATTTCTTTTTAGCGGATAGGTTTTAGCTTTGTTAGCTTACACTTGAGTTTAGGACTTTTTAGCTGCAGTTAGCTTGCTTTGCAAAACACAGGCTAAATGACAAGTAGCTAACTACTGTATCTCTTATGCTAACTTATATTTTGAACATATATTAGTTTTATTCCTTTTAACATTTAGCAGCCACTTTTAGCTTCTATGTGAAACAGTTACATTGAGAAAACTATTGTGCAATTTGTCATTTTATATTTTAAATAATCTACTCGCTCATTTCTTTTAGCGGATAGTTTTTAGCTTTGTTAGCTTACACTTAATTTTAGGACTTTTTAGCTGCAGTTAGCTTGCTTTGCAAAACACAGACTAAATGACATGTAGCTAACTATGTTATCTCTTATGCTAACTTATGTTTTTAACATTTATTAGCTTTATTCCTTTTAAAATTTAGCGGCCATTTTTAGCTTTTATGTGAAACAGTTACATTGAGAAAACTATTCTCTGATTTGTCACTTTACACTTGCAATAATAGTCTATTAAAGTTGTTATTAATTCAGGCAGATGATGAATTAAGTGGGGATCATTAATCTGAATGGAACATATACAATAGCTATGATGCAAATTAGCAACACTGGGCCTAATTGTAATAATAATAATAATAATAATAATTTAAAAAAAAAAATGTGGATCACTTCCTCTAGTTAATAATGCAAACAAAACAAAATGATCCAAAAATCTGTAGAATATCATGAACTTAATGAAACCGGTGAAACTGATCCGAGACCGTTGGAATATTGAAGCAAATTTGCGACAATAGTCTATTAAAGCTGTTATAAATTCAGGCAGATGCTGAATTAAGTGGCGATCATTAATCTGAATGGAACATATACGATAGCAATGATGCTAATTAGCAACATTGGGAATAATAATAATAATAATAATAATAATAATAATAATATTTTTTAACGTGGATCATTTCCTCTAGTTAATAATGCAAACAAAACAAAATGATCCAAAAATCTGTAGAATATCATGAACTTAATGAAACCGGTGAAACTGATCCGAGACCGTTGGAATATTGACGCAAATTCGCGACAATAGTCTATTAAAGCTGTTATAAATTCAGGCAGATGCTGAATTGAGTGGCGATCATCTGAATGGAACATATACAATAGTTATGATGCAAATTAGCAACATTCGGCATAATAATAATAATAATAATAATAATAATAATAATAATAATAATTTTTTTTAAATGTGGATCACTTCCTCTAGTTAATAATGCAAACAAAACAAAATGATCCAAAAATCAGTAGAATATCATGAACTTAATGAAACCGTTGAAACTGATCCGAGACCGTTGGAATATTGACGCAAATTCGCGACAATAGTCTATTAAAGCTGCGTATAAGTGACAGAAACAATACTCATAAAAACACTAAAAGGAGTCAAAACAAACACATACACACAGTCAAATATCAGCGTTGACATGCTTTAACATTTTTCACCACCCTTGACAGAAATAGATTCGAACAAACACCAACTGTAAATACTTAAACAGCCCTGACAGCTCGGCAACAAATGCGCCAAATTCAGTTTCCATTTTCCCGGAGTGTTTTTGTGTCCCTGAACGCACATTGGAGCAGATACAGTCACATACACACATATATAAGACGACTGTTGGTCTGCAGCTGCATGCGCTCCGTTGGCCAAGTCTGGAAGAAGGAGGGGTGGGTAGGGGTGGGGGTGGGGGGGGGTTGACAGCCTGATGTCACACCATCGCATAGTTAGATACCACCGCCGGGGATTTGACATTTAGTGTTTTTTGACAAACTTCTGACGACCGTCTCCCGCAGATCATTATCAAAGCATTTCTGTCTGTATAATCAAGATGAATGCTTCCGAACACAACCATGATCATTTTGTGGAGGAGAAACTCTCGAGGATCCAACATTGGGTGGAGGTGGTGGGGTTGGAATGAGGAATGGGGGGGGGGGGGGGGGGGCTGCGTAACACATACATTTCCATTTTCCCAAAGACAGATTTGTTGGCAGGGCCGATATAAAGCGACACCCCGGTGCTGACAATGTTTCTGTCAACTTATTGAATCTGTTGCAAAAAAAACAAAAAAAAAAAAGATCTCGGAGACAGAGCGCAATCTAAAACATTGATAAATAAATACGGGAGATATGAATATGTTTGTTTGTTTGTTTGTTTGTTTGCACTGGGTGTCGATTTAATCCCCACTCGCCTTAGAAATCTCCCCAAAGACTGATTGGTGTCGCGCACTGCAATTAACTCGGCGAGCACCGTCTATAAATCAACTTCCTGAACTCGGCGTGGAGGAGATGATGTTTTTGAAATTAGCACCATCCGCCGCTTGTAATGTAGAGTATTCAAACAGGGGGTGGGGGGGCAAGTAAAGGGAGTCGGGGTTGGTGGTGGTGGTGGTGGTGGTGGTGGTGGTGGTGGGGGTGGGGGGGTATGATATGTGATATTCAGAAAACACGAAGAAACAAGTTTCAGAAAATCACGTTCATTCTTCAAGGCGCCGTGGGTGGGAATGGGTGGGAACGGGGGAGGCTCATTTTCTTGACGTTTTGAGTGGCGACCCAGCTTTTTTATTTTAACCGATCGCCTGTTCGGTCGCAATTGAAGCCTCGGCGCCTCCCTAATATTCGCCTCCCGCGCTTTCATGGCATTATGAGCCATGAGTTGCTGTCAGTGCCTTCACAGAAAAGGAGCATTTAGGTCAATTATCATTCCATTCAGAATCATGCTTGACTACTTAGATTAAGAAAAACACTTATTTGCCCACATGGTCCAAGCAGAGTAATATTTCTCTGACTGAGGCTAGCGTATCAAGAGAATACTTTATTGCTTTACTTATTCATGTTTCATTTGCAATTCCTTGTGAGTGTATGTGTTTGCATCCTCAAATATATACAGTATGTTTGTGTGTGCATTCCCTGCAAGTGCGGCTGATAACGCTAATCCTGTTTACTTCTTCTTTTTCTGTCTCCTCAGTATTTCAGATATACCTTCTCTACACTTCAAGGCGTATCCGCAGAGGAGAGCGCGGCCCCTGCCCCGGCAATTCCAGAACAAAGGGACCCCCCCCGCACACCCATATATTCCATTCCGTCTCTGAATATGTAAAAAAAAAAAAAAAAACAGCAGCAGTAGCGGTGGGAGTCGACACACAGAAATTACCAGAACTATCTGGGCCATTGACAGGCCTCCCCTGTGGTCAAATGGGCCGAGGCTGTTTACTATAAGACCCCCACCCCACCCACCCGCTCATCCACCCATCCGCCCAACCCCTCCATCCGCCTCTGGTTTCTACGGCTTCTCGTAGATAACCAGCGTGGAAAAGGAGACGCGCTCGGGCAAACTCTGGGTTTGCAGAGTTGGGATGAGTGTGACTGCAGCTCGGAAAGGATTTACTTCTGGTCCCACCACGAAAACTTTACCGCTAGAAAAAAGGGTAAAGTGAGGCGCGTTCGTCACCTGTTGGGGTTCGGGTCTTTATGCGGGAATTCTGAAATCAACCCGACCTTAGTTAGTTTTCTTTATTCTGTGACTCACTTTAACAGTACATTTAACCTTCCAATGGAGGTTTTTTTGATTTCTCCCAAGTGACTGATCACCATTTATTATATTATCCTCTGCATACCTGCAAAAATCTGGTGTTTTCCCATATTTAATTCACTGATTGTGTAGATGTTCATAAAAACTCAGAGTAAATTCAAAGGTTATTTTTACCAAAACAGAAAAAACTGAAGAAAAAGTCAGTTTTTTAAGCTAAATCTATCATTAACTGAACCTATGAACATAATAAATCTGTGTTTAGTGATTCTCAAGTGTTCAATTTTAATATAAATTAACTCTGAACACCTACAACTAATTTTGTGGTAACTTCCAAATGTTTTTTTTATTTCTCCCAAGTGATTTATCATCATTTATTTTAATATTATCCTCTGCATACCTGCAAAATCAACTATTTTCCCGTGTTTAATTCACTGATTGTGTAGATGTTCAAAAAAACTCAGTAAATTCAACAGTCATTTTGTCAAAACAGAGAAAACTGAAGAAAAAGTTAGTTTTTAATCTAAAACTATCATTAACTGAACCTATGAACATAATAAATCTGTGTTTAGTGATTCTCAAGTGTTCAATTTTAGCATAAATTATCTTTGAACATCTACATGAAATTTGTGGTAACTTCCAAATGTTTTTTTTTTTTTAATTTCTCCCAAGTGATTTATCACCATTTATTATAATATTATCCTCTGCATACCTGCAAAATTAGGTATTTTCCCATATTTAATTCACTGATTGTGTAGATGTTTATAAAAATTCAGAGTAAATTCAAAGGTTATTGTATCAAGTAAAAAAAAAAAAGGTGGAAATTGATTAGAAAAAGTCAGTTTTTCAGCTAAATCTACCATTAACTGAACGTATGAACATAATAAATCTGTGTTTAGTGATTATATGGTGTTCAATTTTAGCATAAATTATCCTTGAACACCTACAACTAATTTTTTTGGCAACTTCCAAATGTTTTTTTTTTTTTTATTTCTCCCAAGTGATTGATCACCATTTATTATATTATCCTCTGCATACCTGCAAAAATCTGGTGTTTTCCCATATTTAATTCACTGATTGTGTAGATGTTCATAAAAACTCAGAGTAAATTCAAAGGTTATTTTTACCAAAACAGAAAAAACTGAAGAAAAAGTCAGTTTTTCAGCTAAATCTATCATTAACTGAACCTATGAACATAATAAATCTGTGTTTAGTGATTCTCAAGTGTTCAATTTTAATATAAATTAACTCTGAACACCTACAACTAATTTTGTGGTAACTTCCAAATGTTTTTTTATTTCTCCCAAGTGATTTATCATCATTTATTTTAATATTATCCTCTGCATACCTGCAAAATCAACTATTTTCCCGTGTTTAATTCACTGATTGTGTAGATGTTCAAAAAAACTCAGTAAATTCAACAGTCATTTTGTCAAAACAGAGAAAACTGAAGAAAAAGTTAGTTTTTAATCTAAAACTATCATTAACTGAACCTATGAACATAATAAATCTGTGTTTAGTGATTCTCAAGTGTTCAATTTTAGCATAAATTATCTTTGAACATCTACATGAAATTTTGTGGTAACTTCCAAATGTTTTTTTTTTTTAATTTCTCCCAAGTGATTTATCACCATTTATTATAATATTATCCTCTGCATACCTGCAAAATTAGGTATTTTCCCATATTTAATTCACTGATTGTGTAGATGTTTACAAAAATTCAGAGTAAATTCAAAGGTTATTGTATCAAGTAAAAAAAAAAAAGGTGGAAATTGATTAGAAAAAGTCAGTTTTTCAGCTAAATCTACCATTAACTGAACGTATGAACATAATAAATCTGTGTTTAGTGATTATATGGTGTTCAATTTTAGCATAAATTATCTTTGAACACCTACAACTAATTTTTTTGGCAACTTCCAAATGTTTTTTTTTTTTTTTTAATTTCTCCCAAGTGATTTATCGCCATTTATGATAGTATTATCCTCTGCATACCTGCAAAATTAGGTATTTTCCCATATTTAATTCACTGATTGTGTAGATGTTTATAAAAATTCAGAGTAAATTCAAAGGTTATTGTATCAAGTAAAAAAAAAAAAAAAGGTGGAAATTGATTAGAAAAAGTCAGTTTTTCAGCTAAATCTACCATTAACTGAACGTATGAACATAATAAATCTGTGTTTAGTGATTATAAGGTGTTCAATTTTAGCATAAACTATCCATGAACACCTACAACGAATTTTTTTGGCAACTTCCAAATGTTTTTTTTTTTTTTTTTTTAATTTCTCCCAAGTGATTTATCACCATTTATTACAATATTATCCCCTGTATACCTGCAAAATTAGGTATTTTCCCATATTTAATTCACTGATTGTGTAGATGTTTATAAAAATTCAGAGTAAATTCAAAGGTTATTGTATCAAGTAAAAAAAAAAAAGGTGGAAATTGATTAGAAAAAGTCAGTTTTTCAGCTAAATCTACCATTAACTGAACGTATGAACATAATAAATCTGTGTTTAGTGATTATATGGTGTTCAATTTTAGCATAAATTATCCTTGAACACCTACAACGAATTTTTTTGGCAACTTCCAAATGTTTTTTTTTTTTTATTTCTCCCAAGTGATTTATCACCATTTATTATAATATTATCCTCTGCATACCTGCAAAATTAGGTATTTTCCCATATTTAATTCACTGATTGTGTAGACGTTAAAAAAAACTCAGTAAATTCAACGGTCATTTTGTCAAAACAGAGAAAACTGAAGAAAAAGTCATTTTTTTTAAGCTAAATCTATCATTAACTGAACCTATGAACATAATAAATCTGTGTTTAGCAATTCTCAGGTGTTCAATTTTAGCCTAAATTATCCTTGAACACCTACAACTAATTTTTTTGGCAACTTCCAAATGTTTTTTTTTTTTTTTTTTAATTTCTCCCAAGTGATTTATCACCATTTATGATAGTATTATCCTCTGCATACCTGCAAAATTAGGTATTTTCCCATATTTAATTCACTGATTGTGTAGATGTTTATAAAAATTCAGAGTAAATTCAAAGGTTATTGTATCAAGTAAAAAAAAAAAAAAAGGTGGAAATTGATTAGAAAAAGTCAGTTTTTCAGCTAAATCTACCATTAACTGAACGTATGAACATAATAAATCTGTGTTTAGTGATTATAAGGTGTTCAATTTTAGCATAAACTATCCATGAACACCTACAACGAATTTTTTTGGCAACTTCCAAATGTTTTTTTTTTTTTTTTTTTTTAATTTCTCCCAAGTGATTTATCACCATTTATTACAATATTATCCCCTGTATACCTGCAAAATTAGGTATTTTCCCATATTTAATTCACCGATTGTGTAGACATTCATAAAAACTCAGTAAATTCAAAGGTTATTGTATCAAGTTAGAAAAAACACCTTTCCACCTTTTTTTTTTTTTTTTACTTGATACAAGGTTATTGTATCAAGTAAAAAAAAAAAAGGTGGAAATTGGTTGGAAAAAGTCAGTTTTTAATCTAAAACTATCATTAACTGAACCTATGAACTTAATAAATCTGCGTTTAGTGATTCTCAAGTGTTCAATTTTAGCATAAATTGTCTTTGAACACCTACAGCTAATTCTGTGGTAACTTCCAAATGTTTTTTTTATTTCTCCCAAGTGATTTATCACCATTTATTATAGTATTATCCTCTGTATACCTGCAAAATTAGATATTTTCCCATATTTAATTCACTGATTGTGTAGACGTTCATAAAAACTCAGTAAATTCAAAGGTTATTGTATCAAGTAAAAAAAAAAAGGTGGAAATTGGTTGGAAACAGTCCGTTTTTAAGCTAAATCTATCATTAACTGAACCTATAATCGTAATAAATCTGTTCATTAAAAAGTCTGAGTAAGTCCAAACGTTATTATATCAAGTCAGAAAAAAAGGTGGAGTCACATATGGTCCGCTGTCCCATTACTTCTGACCCTCTGAAAATGGACAGACTGTGTTTAAAATGGTTGTAAATACAAAACGGTTACAAATCCACCCCCGACCACATCATGATTCCTTCATTTCAGTTCTACTGTGGTCGAGCACAGAGGCAAAACGACATGTGTAATAAGTATAACCGTGAAATAATCTTGTGTCCTGCAATAACAATGCAATATTTATTCAACATTTATCAAAAATTTAATGCACTACTTATATATAAACCAGGTTCATAGGTATACATACTGATTTTATAGGAAATACATACTGTTAATAATGTATAATGTTTAATAATAATAATAATAATAATAATAATGTTTAATATAATGTTAATAATGTTAATCCTGTAAACTGCACCTGTTCATATTTTATCCAGTTTTTTTTTTTCTACTAAGCTCTATTCTTATGTTACTTAGTTAAATTGTTCATTTTTTATTATATTTTCTTATGCTTTTTTTTTTAGTTTTTGTAATTTTATATTCGCTTTATTCTTATTTCTGTAACACTGGTGTTTTCTTAATACTGTTGCGTTGACTGGAGTAGCACAATGACAATAAAGGCTAATCTATTCTATTCTATTCTATTCTATTCTATTCTATTCTATTCTATTCTATTCTATTCTATTCTATTTCTGCCCAAATGCTAATGACTATGTTTTCATTACTGTATAATTCTCACACACAGATATCAACTTTCACAGACTTTTTCTTATTTTTTTCTGTTTTATACTCGTTTCTTCCAAATGCAAATATAACGGAACGGACAAAAACACCGTAGGATTCACCGTATTCACTAGGGTGCAATCTGCAACTTCACCACAAGATGGCACTAAATACTACACACTGAACCTTGAAGCTGGAGTTCATTTCATCCATGAGCTAATCGTACTCACAGAACTGCCGATACGTCTGATTATATGAGCTGATATAAAGTTTATGTTCAAGTCTATATTTGGCAGGTAGCCAGCCATTTGTTGACGTTAGCTAACGTCGTGTATGACAGTCTTGGTGGTCGGTCTCCATGACAACAGTAGCACTAGTTTGCATAAAGTACTCTGCAAAAAAACATTTGCTTCAAAATAATGCAAATAATGCCTCATTTCTATTCGTCCAAATTAGCTACCATTAGCATAAATATGTAAACTAACAAATTTTACCACAGTGCGAACACACACGCATACAATTCTTACATACCTTGCCTTTAAGTTGGGGATGTCAAACATATGACCCACGGACCAAAACCAGCCCACAAAAGGGTCCGATCCAGCTGTGGATTAAATATGCAAATGGAAAAAAATATACTGAATACACATAAAAGTCAGATGTTTTGAACTCATTTAGTTCCAGACTTCAAATTCCAAAATGTTAACATTATTATGCTGTTAATAAATAGATCCACCTCAATCCCATGCTGTAATATTGTTAAAATTACACTAATTTTTATTAAGAAATTGCAGCTTTTTTTTTTTTTTTTTTTTACATTATTTCAAGTTTTTTATGCAAATATTCTTGTAAGTATAGTTGCAAACAGAAATATTTTCATATTTAATTTGAATTTTTTTGCTCTAAAACAACTAGAAATATTTGTTTTTGTCATTATTTTTAGGTTATTACGCCAATATTCTACTATTCCGACCCCCTCATATCACATATATCATATTAGGCTGAATGTGGCCCAAAGCTAGCTACCATTAGCATAAATATGTACAGTAACAGCAAAAATTACAATGAAAATACACAAAAGTCAAGGGTTGGAAGTCATTTTAGTTCCAGACTTCAAATTCCAAATTGTTAACATTATTATGCTGTTAATAAATAGATCCACCTCAATCACATGGCACAATATTGTTAAAATCACACTTATTTTTCTTAAGAAATTGCAGCTTTTTTCACATTATTCACATTTCTTTAGTAAATATAGTTGTAAGTATAGTTGAAAACAAATATTTTCACATTTAATTTGACTTTTTTTGCTCTAAAACAATGAGAAATATTTGTTTTTGTCATTATTTTTAGGTTATTACGCTAATATTCTACTAGTCCAACCCACTTATATCATATTAGGCTAAATGTGGCCCAACACTAGCTACCATTAGCATAAATATATTACTAACTAACTTTACCATTGCTCACACATGCACAAATATTACATATTAAACCTTTAAGTTCCAAAATTTTAACATTCTTATGCTGTTACTAAATGTTTTGTTGCTTTGTAGATCCACCTCAATCACACATAAATGATGAGCTGAGACATAATATTGTTAAAATTGCACTTATTCTTCAGGTTTTTCACATATAATTTCTAAAAAAGATTGTTGTAAATGTAAATATTTTCATATTAAATTGTACTTTGTTGCTCTAAAACAGATAAACATTCATTATTGTTATTGTTTTTAGGTCATTACACTAATGTTTTACTGGTCCGACTCATTTCAGATCATTTTAGGCTGAATGTGGAACCTGAACTTTAAGGACTTCAACACTTCTGATTTCATTAAATACAGTCGATAGTTTCCTACCTTCTGTCTTTTCCGTCACCAAAGTACGTCACTGTCCCATCACAGACAGTATTTAGTCCACATCAGTCCTTTTTTACAGTCCGTTTGTGTTTTTATTCGCTGGTTTTCTTCTCCTTCTTCCTCCTCTTTCTGTTGTCTTTTCCCTGCAGGTGCATGAGGGGGGCGTGGCTACTAACGAGCAGCACCTGTGTCCACTCCCCATCATGTGCCCCTCCCACTGGTCAGTGAGTGTTTGGTTTCATCAGAGGCCTTTGACGTCCACATTTACACCATAACTACTGCTTTTACTGCTGGATTTATGTTTTATATATAATTTATCTGCTTTACAGACATAACTTGTGGTTGATTTAGTAGATTTTATATTTATTTATTTATTTATTTTTAAAATTTATTTATTTATTTATTATTTACTTATAAATAATATCAAGTCTAAAGTTTCCTCTGTTTTTGAATGAAAAAAAGTACAATTCCAGAATGAAAATGTTTACATCTACGAACTGTACTTGAACATAACATGAACAACCTGAAAATACTTAAGAAAAATAAGTGCAATTCTAACAATATTACACCTTAGTTTATCATTTATACATAATAACCTGTATATAATAACTCTTAAGTTTTTCTCTTTGTTTTATTGCAATAAAAAATATTAAATTATGAACATATTTATATTTACAAACGATCCAAACAAAAAAAATATGTAAATAACATAAAAAAAAAAACAAACAAGAGAAATATGCACAATTTTAACAATATGATGCCTTAGGCGTCATATTGTTAAAATCACGCAAAGTTTTCTTAAGAAATTGCATCTTTTTTCATGTTATTCACATTTTTTTGTAAATATAGTTGTAAGTATAGTTGTAAATGTAAATATTTTCACATTTAATTTGACTTTTTGGCTCTAAACCAATGAGAAATATTTGTTTTTGACATTATTTTTAAGCTATCATGCTAATGTTTTACTGGTCTGACCCACTTCAGATGATATTAGGCTGAATAATTTAAGTACAATTTTAATAATATGATGCCTTAGTTTATCATTCAGATCACAGTGGATGTACAAATACACAAAACATTTAGTAACAGGCAGAATATTGGTACAATTCCACATACTTCTATTATTTCAGGTTATTCACATTTTTTATAAAAGGCTAGTCTATAAATGTAAACATGTTTGTGTAATTTAGCTTTTTTATATACTAAAACAAAGAGGACATTTTGTGGTTTTCATTATTTAAAGGTTATTATGATTTTATTTTATTATTTTTTGAACATTCTTTTTATTGAACATTTTCAAAATTATACAGTCCAGCGCAGTACATACAGGTTGTATGAAATGTAAAGCAGATCTTAAATACGTCCACAGCGATGATCTCAAAAGTCCGTATTAAATCTATTTCAGGTAGTTGCAGTCTGAGTTCCCAGATATTCCAACACTTTTCCAAACTTTTCTGTAAAGACGTCCTTCTGAATAGAAGAATTAGAAAACTAAGAATACTACTCCAAACACTTAGTGAAAAACTGTTTCTTCCAACTCTGCAACATCTCCAAACTCAGGTCTGTGGTGTCCATCAATGAGCACGAGATGATCGTTCACAGCTTTTGTGTCTTCTGGCTTCGACTACTGCAACAGCCTGTTCACATGCTTAAACAAGAAGGAGCTGGCCTGTTGAGCCGCATTATGTAATGAATTCCCATTATGTAGTAAAAGTTCAAAATGTAATAAGAATGTCACGTCATCTTGTAATAAAGCAGCATTATGTAATAAACTGACGCATTTTGTAATAAACTACCTCAGTGCATTATGTAGTAAAATTTTTTGTTGCATTATGTCATAAGTTATTACAATTTGAGAAATTTATTACAAAATGCACTTGACACATTTTTATTTCCAGGAAAATGTAATGTGCTAAATTCATCTTTAAACTGTGTGGTTAAAGTTCTGATTCCATTACCTGTAGCTCCTGTGACTAATTTCTTCTAAATCGCTCTGAAATTATATTAATTTGGATTGTTATTACATAATGAACCATGTTATTACATGTTTTTAAAATAAAAATGTGTCAAGTGCATTTTGTAATAAATTTCTCAAATTGTAATAACTTACTACATAATGTGAAAAAATTTACTACATAATGCGTTGACGTAGTTTATTACAAAATGCGTCAGTTTATTACATAATGCGGCTTTATTACAAGATGACGTGACATTCTTATTACATTTTGAACTTTTATTACATAATGGGAATTTATTACATAATGCGGCTCAACAAACCTCAATGTATTATGTAGTAAATTTTTTTCGCATTATGTCGTAAGTTATTACAATTTGAGAAATTTATTACACTTGACACATTTTTATTTTCAGGAAAATATAATAACATGGTTCATTACGTCATAACAACACTCAAGTAGATTTTTTCCCCCTCTTTAATTGAAGTAGCCCTGCAGATTAGGAGTTGTAGTAGCGCTAATGATAGCCTTGTTGAGCTGTATTATGTAATAAATTCCCATTATGTAATAAAAGTTCAAAATGTAATAAGAATGTCACGTCATCTTGTAATAAAGCCACATTATGTAATAAACTGACGCATTTTGTAATAAACTACGTCAACGCATTATATAGTCAATTTTTTCACATTATTTAGTAAGTTATTACAATTTGAGAAATTTATTACAAAATGCACTTGACACATTTTTATTTTAAAAACATGTAATAACATGGTTCATGATGTAATAACAATCCAAATTAATATAATTTCAGAGCGATTTAGAAGAAATTAGTCACAGGAACTACAGGTAATGGAATCAGAACTTTAACCACACAGTTTAAAGATGAATTTAGCACATTACATTTTCCTGAAAATAAAAATGTGTCAAGTGCATTTTGTAATAAATTTCTCAAATTGTAATAACTTCCTACATAATGTGAAAAAATTTACTTCATTATGCGTTGACGTAGTTTATTACAAAATGCGTCAGTTTATTACATAATGCGGCTTTATTACAAGATGACGTGACATTCTTATTACATTTTGAACTTTTATTACATAATGGGAATTTATTACAGAATGCGGCTCAACATGGCCCGTCTACAGTTTGTCCAGAACTCTGCTGCGAGGCTTCTGACCCGCACCAACAGGAGAACCCACATCACTCCCATTCTTAAATCTCTCCACTGGCTCCTGTTTTATATCGTTTTCATTTCAAAATTCTATTATTGAATGATCGTATTTCACTGGTCTGACTCACTTTAGATTGAACTGACCTAAATGATATTAACATCCTTAAGATCTTCGGAGTAATTTTTGAATTTGACAAATTCATCCTAGGGGCCAGATTGGACCCTTTGGCGGGCCGGTTTTGGCCCCCGGGCCGCATGTTTGGCACTTGTGATGTACAGTAACACATTAACCCTTTCATGCACAGTGGTCACTCCAGTGGACAGTTACTCTACAGCTTTACTCTTGTATATTCATGGGTTTTTGTTGTTTTAGTTCCATATCAGCCAACACAGTGGACACTTATGCATCATCTCATAAACTGCAATTCATACCATTACTGTAACTTTGCTGTTCTTGATTGGTTCTTGAGTGGAAATCAATTGTTAATATTTATTTTTTTTTTAAAAACAGGTTGTAGAAATCCACTCGATTTTTGCCAAAATGAATATAAGGATCGTTTTGCAGCACCTGGAGGGTTCAAATTCAAACTGTATGAACTATTAGGGTCCAAATACACAAATAAATGAAGACTAATATAAGTAGGTTTAGAAAAATAAAAAAATAACCCCTTTAATGTCATCAGGGTACAAAAAACAAAACACGAAAGCGACGTTCTGGTGTTGTTGTTTTTTTTAACAATTCAGGCCAAAAATCGCAGAAATATAACTTCAATGATCAAACAAACGACTACATTTTGCTCCCTGTCAATGTGCAGTATGTGGTAGCGCTAAAGAAGAACAGATGAAACTGTGGTGTGTTCGACAACTGTTTTCAGTCTAAAATGGCAAAAAAAAAAGTTGACTCTGATGCTAATTAAACCGCACCTGCATCCAAACAACTTGAAATTAACCCTTTCATGCACAGTGGTCACTCCAGTGGACAGTTACTCTACAGCTTTACTCTTGTATATTCATGGGTTTAGTTGTTTTAGTTCCATATCAACCAACACAGTGGACGCTTATGCATCATCTCATAAACTGCAATTCATACCATTGTTGTAACTTTGCTGTTCTTGGTTGGTTCTTGAGTGGAAATCAATTGTTAATATTTATTTTTTGCATATTATCTCCATGACGTGAGTAATAACTAGTATTAGAATATGTTAAAATGTGAGAAAATATCAGATTAGCTGCATTAAACATGGTTTCATTTCACTGTTTTCATATCACTTTATGATATTGGCTTTTAAATACATGTTTTGTTGCTTCAAGAATAAAATTCATGGTGTAGCCGAGTGGACATTTTTTTAACTCCATGAAAAACAGGTTGATTAAAAAAAAAAAATTCAATTACAATGTTTTTTTTTTCATGCTTAAAGAGGAATAAAAACACTCAGGGAAAAAAAATCTTGATTAAGGTTCTCATAATTCATGCATGAAAGGGTTAAGGCTGAAATTTTGGATTTCAGAGTGTTTCAATGAGCACCGTATAAAGGGTTAGTGTGATTGTGTTGATTGTAAGTGATGATATGTTGAACAGTCTGGAGGCCCGTCTGACCCGTCTGACCCCCTGTGGCCCCCCCGTGGCCCCTCTGTGGCCCCCCTGTGGCCCCTCTGTGGCCCCCCCGTGGCCCCTCTTGGCCAGGCCCTGGTATCGGGGGACGTCCTGATTCACAGAAACCATGGCTGCTCCTCAAACCCGCTGGCAGATGCTCCCTCTATCCTGCCTCGCCAGGCCGCCTCCTCCTCTTCCTCCTCCTCCTCCTCTTCCTCCTCCTCCTCCTCTTCCTCCTCTTAAATGCCTATGCGTCTGTCTGTCCTGGTCAACACTGTCCATTCGTCCGTCCGTCTGTCCGTCACAAGCCCGTAGTCAAACCCTGATATTTAAAGTTGTCGTTGTTGTGTAAAGGTGGTCTACGTCCAATCCACAGCCTGAGGATTTTTTTTTTTTTATCAGGAATCATGAAAAAATAGGTTCATGGGAGGCAATATGTTCCCATGAATCATTTAGGGGCTGACGTGTTTCTGTGCCCACGTTGGCTGATGAATGATTGATGGCAACATGTTGCAGTTCTGTGCCCTTTTTTTTTCTGCTTTACATTTATTACTTTAATTTTAGGTCAAGGTCTAATATACAATACTGTATATATATACATACATACATACAACATAATTAGCTATTTATTATTATTATTTTTATATTTTATTATTTATTATTATTATTATTATTATTATTATTATTATTATTATTATTACCACTTTGCTACTTGTTGTTTCTACTAGTTCTTTACAATGTGTACCTGTCGGTTTTTTTCAATACTGTTTCTTTTTTAGAGTTATTGTTTTGCTTTTTTCTTGTGTCTACATTATGTGGGTTTTTTTTCACAATATTTTTTTTATTGGTATTTAAGTTTTTCGTAACAAACATGAATCATAACAACATAAACACTCATACACACCCGTTCCCACCACGTAGACTTGCACCAAATTTATATAACTTATATATATTCTTATGGAACTGTGTACATATATGTAGAAGAAAAAATAAATAAATAAATAAATAAATAAAAACATATTAAAATACAGCAATCATGATTAAAAAAAAAAAAATGAATAAAATAAATTAAACAGTGATAATTTGTATGACATGTCCTTATTTTCCAGATACCATAATGTTCATATAAGGTTCCCATAATTTAAAAAAAATTCCTCCCGTTTTCCTTGGTAATGTAAGTCAGTCTTTCGTATTACGTGTTTTTGCTGTTATTGGAACCTCCTTTCCTGAGGGGTTTTGCCCAAGGATCAATAAAAGTTCTATCAAATCTAATTTAATCTAATCGTGGGAATCGAAATCCTGTATGAATGGTAATGAATATTAGCTAGATTAGTTAGCTAGGTAGACAAATATTAATGATAACGTGCAGATTTGAAAACTGGAGACTGCGGATTGGAAATTTAAAAATAAAATAAAGTCTGGTTGTATTTAACCATAAAGACGACATTAGGATCATTTACAACAGTTCCAACAAGGGTTAAATACCTCCAACGCGTAAAAATATTTAACCACAGCATCCGATTAAACTGCACCAATGGAACGGCTCTGATTGGCTGCTTTAGTTAAGGGGGTGTTGACTCTGGAGGCGGAGCCTACAGTGAGGCGTCCTCTGTCACAGCTGCTAACATGAAACTCCTCCAGGTTCTATTTCTACTGTGAATGTCAGCGTCATTTCACTGAGTCAACCTGCTTTAATATTGGTTATGAATAATGTCCATGACGACCAGGCTCCATTTACATGAATGATCATTCATTCATGATTTCCATACTGATAACCTTCTGTTTCCTTTTATTCACAAACATCTCGAGACCCAAAATAGAAATTTGGCGTCTCCTCAGGACCCAAACTCACAAAAATACACCATGAATTGACACAGATCTACATTTAACTACAATGAAACTTCAACTTTTTAACTCTTTCACGTCATTTTCATTTCTGTTGAGGTAAACATTTATTAACGTTTCTGTCTTTACTCATCAGGAATGATTTACATGTCAAATTATTGCGAATATTTGACTATAAATAGTTCTATGACCCATTTTTGGTCCTGAATTCAAGCATATTTCAAACATATTAAACTTGGATTTGGTCCATTCCTGTCCTTAATCAGGTCCAGTCTTTTTTTGTCCTGGTCTTGTAACATTTGTAACTTTTTAACATCACAAATTTCCCGGTGACCCCAGACATTCAAAACTGTGACTTTTTTTTTTTTTTTTGCTAAAATGTATTGGTTTTTGATCATGTAATAGTTGCAAATAAATGTTAATTTTAGATGACATTTAGTCTATATAATGTATATTATTATGGATGGAGGCAGAAAAGCCAGGTGTAGATTACTGCACAAAGGGAGGATTTTATTTGTATGCAGTCAAGTCCCGCTACAAATTAAAACTGAACAAACAAGAACTCTCCAACTATGAATGAGGAAAGAGCTGCAGCAATCTGAAACTGACCACAACATTTGACACATAAACAGAACCACAGTGCTTCAGTTTCAGACTCACAGTTTGTCTTTTATGGATTAGGAATGTCTCTCTCAACTCACCATATATTTTTTTTAGTAATTTTGTATTATATTATTTTTTTAATCAATTACTAGAAATTTCAGACGACCCCCGTGGAGTCCTGACCCCAAGGATGAAAAACACTGCTGTAAAGAGAACTCAAAAGTCCCTCATTTATATATTGACCCCTTAACACCCAATGAGAATCGATAACGGAGCCGGACTCATTAAATTCGGGTTCATTCCTGTCCTTAATCAGGTCCTTTTTTTTTGTCCTGGTCTTTGTACAGGTTAAGACACTGGTTTCCAACCTTTTTTTTGCTCCTGACCCCATTTTAACATCACAAATTTCGGGCATCAACACGGAGACTTTCTTTTTTTAGCTAAAATTAATTTGCTTTTGATCGTGTAATAGTTTGCTATACTATACTAACTATGAATGATGAAAGAGCTGCAGCATCTGAAACTGACCACAATGAACATTTGACAGATAAACAGAAACCACAGTGCTGCAGTTTCAGACTCACAGTTTGTCCTGTTGTGGATTGGGGGATTGCCTCTCAACTCAGTATATATTTCTTTATTTGTAAGTTTTTTATTTATTTTTAATTTTAACAATTTGTAGAAATTTCAGGCGACCGCCATGTGGGGTCCCGACCCCAACGTTGAAAAACACTGCTGTAAAGAGAACTCAAAAAGTCCCTCATTATATATTGACCCCTTTAATTCCAATGAGAATCGATAACGGAGCCAGACCTCGTTAAATTCGGGTCCGTATCAGGTCCTTTTTTTTTTTTTTTTTTTTGTCCTGGTCTTGTACAGGTTAAGACACTGGTTTCCAACCTTTTTTGGCTCCTGACCCACATTTAACATCACACAATTTCTGGCATTCAACACGGAGACTTTTCTTTTTTTTTAGCTAAAATTAATTTGCTTTGATCGTGTAAGTTTGCTATACTATACTAACTATGAATGGATGAAAGAGCTGCAGCATCTGAAACTGACCACAATGACATTTGACAGATAAACAGAACCACAGTGCGGCAGTTTCAGACTCACAGTTTGTCTGTTGTGGATTGGGGATTGCCTCTCAACTCAGTATAATTTCTTTATTTGTAAGTTTTTTATTTATTTTAATTTTTAACAATTACTAGAAATTCCAGGCGAACCCCTCGTGGTTGAAAAACCTGGGTTAAGGATTAGAAAGACAAAGGCAGATCTGTTTCTACATTCAGTGCGCGTTTTAGAAATATTGTCACAGATTGTCAAAATGAGAACTTTCTCAGAAACACAGCACTTGTTAATGAATAATGATGAATTAATGACTGGAAGTTTGTTTTTCCGTGTGTGTGTTTTTGGGTGTGTGTGTTTTCCTTGCTGTGGCTGATGCACCCTGGAATGGGGCACCGGCCATCTGCGCTCTTATGTTGTGTGTGTGTGTGTGTGTGTGTTACAGTGGTGGGTGTTTTTGGTAGTGTTGAGCCGTGGTCCAGCGTCCACTGGGGAGGCTCGGCTGCTGCCCCACTTTCCTCGCTCTCATGTCGGACCGGGACCATCTGACGGGGCTAAAGACCAGTGTCACATGTCTATATTTGGCCGCCGCCGCCGCCTCTGCCAGGGCTCGGCGCTGCAGTTGTTTTCCAAAATGCGCGGGGCAATCGATGATAATGAGGAAGGACATTTTAATTAGGGCTGTCGCAACCTGGGGACGACATGCGGTCCCGCTCGGCGGGGGGCAACGGAGAGGACGGGGGGCCGGTCACCATCACACCTCCTTCTGGGAGTTTGGTGAAAGTCTCACTGCATTTTGACGAGTACATTTAATTAAATCTGCATAAAAGACTGCACCATAGTTGAATGTTAGTCAGATTTACTGCCTTTTTACATCAGCAGACACAGAAGAAAGAGGAAGAAATATGAGAGAGAAGAAATAAAGAATATGAAGAATGAGGAAGAAATATGAAGAATGAGGAAGGAATAAAGAAGAAATAAAAAATAAATATGAAGAATCAGGAAGAAATATGAAGAATCAGAAGAGAATGAGGAAGAAATATGAAGAATGAGGAAGAAATAAGGAAGAATGAGGAAGAACGAGGAAGAAATATGAAGAATGAGGAAGAAATATGAAGAATGAGGAAGAAATGAGGAAGAATGAGGAAGAAATATGAAAAAAGAGGAAGAAATGAGGAAGAATGAGGAAGAAATATGAAGAATGAGGAAGAAATGAGGAAGAAATATGAAAAAGAGGAAGAAATGAGGAAGAATGAGGAAGAAATATGAAGAATGAGGAAGAATGAGGAAGAAATATGAAGAATGAGGAAGAAATATGAAG